>NC_056726.1:1826250208-1826457708 GCF_019279795.1 Protopterus annectens | reverse complement strand
ACTTCCAAAGAAGAATAGGCAGCTTTTTATTCACTTCCAGTTTGAAGAATTTAGTGAATGTGATGTAATATCAGACTATATATCATAAGTACTCAGATATAGTATAACAAAATAAAATATCAAACACAGTCTTACTATTAAAGTTCAAAGATATAATATACCATAAATAAAGTTGAAACAAATATCTCCTTCCATTCTTCATTCCATTCTCAACCCTTGTTGCAATAAATAATCCACCAAACCATTAGTTTCCTTCTGATAACCTTCCAATAACCATAACCACAACTCTAAAAAACTACTAGTTGGGCTAAAGCAGCAATCCAGCAATACATTCGCTGCCATTCCACCATTTCACTGCTTTCATTCCTCAATCTTTCAAAAATCACACTGACTTAAAATGCATAAAGCTCCATGGCACTGTCCACAGTAATCCATCCAAAAAAAATGCAGCAGAGAAGTTAAAGCAAATTCAGTTAAAGATCCAAAAGCATAAGAAGATTTATGGTTTGACAGCCATATGCCAGCCATTGTTGAAAGCTTATGTAAATAAACAAATATACAAACAAAAAAACAAAAATATGTACACCAAAATATTTTTATTACATTCTTTATCTGGGGTTTAGCGTTAGCAAAAAAAGAGTTATCTGACCTACAGTACAAGATGTTTGTTTGCCAACACTTTGTTCACATTAATCACCATTATATCTACATCGGCAACAATCAGATCAAAATAAAATTAGCCAATTCAGCCATACCTTTCAAAACCAACAAAAAGTGAAACAGAATGTTAAAACCACTGTGCACTATTTTGGAATTTGGACAAAAAATCTAAATAACATTACTACAAATAGTATGCTACAAAAATATAAAGCTAAAATGTTTAAATTATCGGCATAATCCTGAAAAAAAAAATAAAACCAAATGTAAATCCCTTCTAACAACAAATTAAAGCATGATTTTATTTACAAATCATAAAAAAAGATAAAAATATAAATATATAAATAATAACTACTTAAATTCAGAAAAAATTGTGTAAAATGAAGGCCACAATTATGGAAAAAAGTGAAAGAAATCAATACCCAAAAAGGCAAAAACTGACCCTCCAAAATAAAATACACACTTACACATACATACTCACACAAATAAATGAAAATAAAAAAAGAAAATAAAGAAAAACAATCCTGTTACAAAAAAGTAAATAACTGCTCACATATACCTTCACTCTGACACAGAAACCAATTGCAAACCTGCCCAAAATCTAACACATTTCACTCAGAAAACAAGAAAATGCATTAAAATGCATTGCTAACTATCTCTTCTCCAAACAACAAATGCCCAAACAACTAATAAAAATAAAGTAAAAAAAGGAAAGAAAAGAAAAGAAAAGAAACAAGAAACAATGATCCCCAAATTCTTTGGAGTGAAGAAGTCAAGTTAAGATCACTTAACACTCTAGCAGCCATCTTCTTTTTTTGAAGACCTGCAATCTGCAGACAAACCATGCAGCATGCACCTACTCAGACTATAAAAGTAGCTATTCAAATCATACCTTCTCAATCCCAATCCACATCTTAAACATTTATGCATTTATTCCCTGACACACCATTTGCCCTGTTAAAGGTCTTGGCTCTGTTCCTGTACTACACCAGGCTAATACCACATTTATCTTTTGTCCCATCATATTCTTTATACTATCTCCCATATTTAAAGTGCCTCAAGAAGGCCTGCATTGGTGTATAACTCCATACTACTTCACCATACTACTGATTAATAGGGTCTATTATATCATCAAACACTTAAAAAAGTGAACGCTGATTGATCGACCTGATTTAAGCGAAAGCTTACAATCTCGAACTGTCAGATAAGTGATTTTTTTCCCAGGGAAAAAATCGCTGATCCAAAACACATACACACAACACAAGCACACCAAACAAACAGAAATCCACATACATACACCTAAAATTTGATACCGAACCCTACACTAAACTATGCACACACCACTAACTACCCACTTACCTTAACCCAAACCCTAATCCTGAGGTCCATCACTATCGCACACTCACCTCACCCACTCCCTAACCCTAACTCACTTAAATCCGCCCTAACCCTCATGTCCACTCAATCGCACACACACCTAACCCGAGCCCTAACCCTAACTCACCTAAATCACCCTAACACCAACATCCACACAATCGCACACTTACCTGAATCCAACCGGTAACTTTCCACCATAACACTGAAAATACCGAAGCAACAGAAATGGACAACCGAATTCTTTCCCTCGGAAAAAAATTGAGTTTCTGCTGCTTCGATATTTTGCAGTTTCGCGAAAATAAGTTTGATCAATCAGCGTTCGCTTTTTTAAGCGTTCAAGGATATAATATAGACCCGATTAATACACTCAACTCAATATTTCCTCTGTTGTATGAGTGGGCAGATGGAAACCTTTACCTTCTGCCACCAATACTTCCACTTTTTTCATTTCTTTTCTTTACATACTAATCTTGCATCTGTCTTGTAAAATTGTCTTTTTCTTTAATATTTACTTATCTCAAATGCATTTATCTTGTATATTTTCTATAGACATTGTTTGATGTATATATTCTTCTCTTACCATTGTTTAATTTACTGATTGCCTTGCTGTTGCAATTTGTATTCTATGGAGCATTTCTCTCCTGGCCCATACTATAAATGGGTTTTTGGCCATTTGGACTTTCACAGTAAACAAATGTCAATAAATAAATCAATAATAAATAATTATGAGTTGTATGAAGCAACAGTGGGTATAAGGCAAAGAAAACAATCCTTAACAGGATACAATGTGTCATTCTGTTGCTAGACACATTATTAACATACAGGACACACACAGCTATAGACAATTTTAAGAATAGCCAATTCAACTAACACCATATGTTTGGGATGTGAGAGCAAAAACTCACGGACATAGCAGAACATGTTCTTTCTCCTCAGAATGCACCCTGGTTGGGAATGAATCAGAAAACATCAAATAAACAACTACAAACACAAATGAGTATGTCCCCCCCAACAGTAAAAATACTTAAAAGGAGTTAATCTTGTATAAACCTGAATCCCAGCACTAACTCCTGTTCACAAAATATACTACTATACCACAAAAGAACTAACACAATATCACAGAAAACTGAAATCAGTAGGATAACATTTTCCTTGCCTTTGGTGGATTACACACATACATCAAGTAGCTCCACTCTCCAAAAAATAATTTGTCAAAATTTCAATACTTAATAAAATCCACTTTTCCAAATGTATAAATTAACAAAAACACAGCAACAGCAACAGCGATAGCAGCAACACACCAAACAGCCAATGCCTTTCTTCACTTTATTTTAGACCTGGTACCTCGGCAATTCACCTTCAAGGATCACACTTACTTACTACAAACTGTTAGTTTTTATAGTACATCTCCAAACAATTAAGCAATAATTCAATTAATACAAAATTTCTTTTAAAGTGACCTTGTTAATAACAATATTAAATTCTCCAAATTTTATAGAAGAACATACAAACAGCAAAATGTAAACAGCAAAATATATACAACAAAAAATATATACAGCAAAAAATAAATACAGCAAAAAATACAGCAAAAAATAATGCCCATTGCATCATTGCTAATTCATTTTTTAATAAAAATTCATTCTTTGAAAAAAAGGAATTATTCCTTATAAAATTTTTTATACATTATGCAATAAAACATTATACTTCTATGTGCATACGTTTTTTTCAAAAACATTTTTTATACATACTTTTTATTGTTTTATTTTAAATTAATTTAAATATTTTTTTATATATTATTTTATTCCATTCTTGCTAAACAATATTTACAAATAATTATTTTGAATACTACAGTGTAAATAACTAATGGCATTCCACTAATGCATATGGCACAATACAATCCAAACATCATAGAAATTATTGAAACAGAACTAATTCTTACTGCTTTTATTTCAATAAACCTAATAAAAAGTATGATAAAGGTACATACCTAAGCAAATCACAGCCTAATTTCAATGTCTTTCTATCTATTGAAGATAACCCCTGACTGACTTGTAGCAAAACTCATGATCAGCGATGACATAACCTTTTCACTGGTGTCACATTCATGTTGCCTTCCTCTTAAATTAAATGTTGTCAAGGAACACTTGACAAATTTCTGAATAACTACCATAATGAAAAGCTAACTATCTTTAGTGACTTCAGTATGACGTGGACAGATAAAGACGTATTACTTCCAAGTGTAATTTCACACAGCAGTTACTTCACCAACTAGGCCTAACGATCAAATGAATAATAACACTGCTGGATCTAGTACTTAAAAACTCTCCCTGAAGATATATAGAAACAGTCAATCTTCCAGATTTGATAAATGTCCCTTACCCTTTCATCTGATGTTGGTCATTCAAAGACAGAAAGTGCCCCATACCTAGTTTTGTACAATTAGTGTCATTCCTGGAAACTCTAAAAATAATGCTATTCATTGAACATCACACAATTAACCAAACATGTCATTTAACTTTCCTAAACATACTCCTACAAAAAAATCAAGACCATGTAGAGGTTAAAATAATGAAATGAAATGCATGTGTATGTTAACATGATTGCAAGAATATGCTGAAGTCATGGAGAAGTACTGGAAAGAAGTTTCTCACAGTTTCTAGTACCTTAGCCTGAGGCCCTGCTTTTCCTTGCAGGCATGTAGTAGTAGAACAGAAAGGTATTCCTTATTAGGTTAAAATATAGATAAGTATGAAGTGTAATTTTTTCCAGCTTGGCAGTTTTCTATTGGCTATAGAGTTGTGGCCTAACATATGAAATGTACCTCTCTGTTATGTTTCTATTGGATGTTAGTAATAGTTTCATAGATAAAATGTATTATCATGATAAGATTTTCTATAAAACATGCTTGCTTCTTTTGTTCGGGGAGACATGACTTTCTGAGTACTGTCTCCCACATGTGTGTTTTTCTATTTTAATAAATGAGTTTGTACTTTGAACTGCCAAGAGAATAAGTGTTTATTTAACAAGTTTTACCTTAACAGCTGGTGCCGCGACTCAGATATTTCTGGACTCTGAGAGCTGCTTCTGTAGAAAAAAGCACTCTTTTATTGGGCCTTCTAACAGCTTTCTGTCAAGTGCACTTTTCTGAAGAAGCAGATCATAACTGCACCCTTTTCTTTGTTTGCTTTCACTCCTAGCAGACTTGCAGATGATCAAAAGGTAAGTTTGTTTTTCAGCATGAGTGTGGGTTACGTATGAGAGTGAGATATTATTAAAATTTGTGTAAGCATTGTAAACTTTTTCTTTTACAATGGATGCGAGTGTGGGATCTTTAAAAAAAAACTGAGAAGGGTATGCCTGCAGGTTATATGTATTCTAAATGTTCCAGAGATACTTGTTTGTATTTAGATTTATGGATTACTTTGACAAAAAATAATGGGAGATGAGCTTTCCCTCTTGCTTGAACTTTTGACAGAGATATTTTGTCAAATTTGCAAAAATGTCTAAAAGAAAAAGGTAATAAAATCTCTGCTGGCTGCTAGTCAGCCTTTAACTCCTGGCAAATGGAGTCTAAAGACAGAAAAAAAACAGTCCATTGTTTGTAGTTTAAAATATAATACCGCAAGTTTAAAATCTCAGCTGCAGGCTGTATATAACATGGTTGGCCGTCTTCACCATGCTGATAGTAAAACTCAAGAGGATTCTAAATTTTATTCTCTTAGAGAGCTTCAAAAAATGCAACTTGTTCAGGATAAGTCATCAGAAGACAACTATGTATTTAGTTAAGTAGTGCCTAACGCCCCTCCTCCACCGCACCCGCAGCCAGATTCCACTAGCTCACCTCCATCACAGTCTTTACATTCCCCAGTGTCCTCACCACCTTCTCAAAGTGCAAGTTCTTCTGCAGATGCTTCTTTTTCTTCTACTCGGACAACTACTCTTCTTCCTGTCAAACAGTTATCTAATTATTTTCCCTCTTCAGACATACCCAATGATTCTCCTGTAGCAAAACATACTTGGCATCAACAATCAAAAAAGTCTAATCAGCAAGCAGCAGATGCAGATTCTTCTCAAATGTATTTAGGATTCTCTGAGCTACATAAACAAAAGGTTTTATTTCCTTTTTCCAGATGTGCTAAGTTACGCCCACATCATTATGTTACTTAGTTTCCTATAATTATTGACGGGGATGGTTATTTTGGTCCTGATAAGTTTAATCCAGATGAAAATGACATGGAGAGTTCCTCATCAGAGAAAGATGAGAGTCCAAAAATAAAGCCTTCAGCTACTCAATTGCACCCCCTGCATCAGGTACCCCATCCTCCACAAGGCAGAGACTGAGATGCCCCCTCCAATATACATGTTGTACATGCCTGGTCTGCAGTGGATTTTCAAACTATAGTAAACTCCCTACTACCTATATATACTAACCCAGCTAAGTCTGCAAAGGTCCCTGCTGGACATGCCAGTTTGTAAAATCCCACACTAGAGAAAATCAGAGCTGTGTTAGAATATGCCTTTCCAGCAGATCTACTTAAACACATTTGGAATCATGTAAATATACCAATTCCTCAGCACACTAAAGGGAAGGCTTTTAAGAAGGACAGAGAGTGGTTGATCCAAGCTATAACAGTTGTATGTCCCCCAGTCCCTAACTGGTCCCATATAAAGGCAGTTGTACAATGGAAATATGAACCAGTAGATACATACCTGCAGCATATGACTGAGGCATTTGAAGCTTATTCTGGTTACCCTGAGCTCGGCCAGCAGTGAGTGGTCTTTCAGTTGCCTTTGTAGACGGACTGCTTCTGATCTGACTGATCTGTGATCAGTTAAAAAAAAGATTGTTTAAATTGGCCAAGCCTGGGGCTCCATGAGCTTATGACCCAAGTTCAATGTTTAGCAGACATTCTTATTTGTGAGAAATGAACATGGCAGGAGCAATAAGTTAGTGCACAACTACAAATATTAAGTGCTTTCCCCTGACCAAGAGGTAGAAATAAAAGAGGAACAGGGGGTGTAACAGACACAAACACAAGCCACATTTTCACCAAAACAACCTTTTCCACAAGTGCAGCCTCATTATAATGAGGGCCAGACCCCTCCAGGGTCTGAATTCTGATCTTTGTTTCAATTGCAGGGAAAGCTGGCACTGGAGAGATAATTGCCCTTTCCTACAACAGTTAGCACTGCCCTTGCAGGCTACTAACCCTTTCAAAGCTCCTTCTCCTGCTCCACAGAATACCAAACCACAACAACAACTTCCTACTTGGACTACCCAGTGGCGGCCGCCAGCCTGGCAACAAGCTCCCTAGGACAGCCATGAACAGGAATCAAAGCTATTTCCATTTGTACCAGTAAAGCAAAGAGGTCCTTTTGTTAATATTAAGGTGTAAAATACTGCCGTCCCATTTCTAATAGATATCAGAGCTACTAGATCTATGTTAAATGCATCGGCTGCCCAAAACCTCCCTTTGTCTACTACTCTTGTACGTACGGTGGGAGTATCAAGAATACCTTTAGACTATCCTGACACAGCTCTGGTCCCAGTCCAGCTGGGCCCCTGACAGCTAACCATGCCTTTCTTGTGGGAACATCCACACCCCTTAACCTACTAGGTAGAAACCTCCTTTGTAAACTACAGTGCATAATATTTTCCATGCCCAATGGAGTTTATTTAAATGTACCACACAATTCCTTAGCTATGCAAATGTGTCTTGCCCCACAGCAGCTGGATGAATATGTTACTTTTGTATTTCTTGCTGAGCCTGAACTTGCCCAAACACTAGATGTAGGATTGTTAGATTCAGTCCCTAAACAGTTATGGATGGCACATGATAATGAAGCTGGCCTCGTTAAGGATGCTATGCCCATTCAGATAACTTTAAAACCTAATGAACTTTTACCCATGGTGGCACAATATCCACTCTCTGTGGGGCGATACCTCTCAACCTCTTAGAGCAAAAAACTGGACAAAGCCTAAAATGATGGGGGGACAAATAGGGACAGATTTTAAATATTGTTCTTACAAACTTAGAAAGTTGATAGAATAACAGGTTTTGCATTAGCATGAATTTTTTGAAGGATATGGAGTCTTAAACTCAAATGTTTGTCATTATTTAATTACTTCAATTCTCAGCTGTTTGCCAGAAGGGTACATATTTTAGTATGAACACAACAAAAATATGAGGCAAAAATTTGGACATCCTGCAAAAATCTGTACAGTTGAGAGGTGTGCAAAGCCTGGAATTGAGCCTGTTATTTCTGCATTACTACAGCAAGGCATCATTGTACCTACTACAAGTCCATGTGACACACCTATCCTGCCAATAAAGAAACCGGGCAGAAATACTTATACATTTGTGCAAGACCTGAGAGCCATAAATGCTGTTGTAATACCAGCTTTCCTTGTAGTCCCAAATCCTGCAATCATTCTTAGCTCCATTCCCCCTGCAGCTACCACTTTCTCTGTTATTGATATCTCCTCAGCCTTATTTTCTATTACGATTCATTCAGACAGTCAGTACCTATTCACATTCACCTACAGAGGGCAGCAGTATACTTGGACATGCTTGCCTCAGGGTAATCACATACTCAGTTTTCTGGAGAAATTAAGCAGCAATTAGACAAACTGCAGTTACCCTGTAAGTCTACCCTAGTGCAGTACGTAGATGACATTCTTTTAACTATACTCTCCCTGTCCACATGTCAGACTGACACTGTTTTCTTACTTACTAAGCTAGCTGAGTTAGGGTTTAAAGTTAACAGATCCAAACTGCAATTGTGGCAATCTCAGGTTCAGTACTTAGGACATTTAATTTCTGAAAATGCACGACACATTTTACCCTCTCAAATAGCAGCCATTCAAACTGCTCCAAGGTCAACAACTCTAAAACAATTCAGAGGATTTCTTGGGCTAGCAGGATACTGCCAGCAACGGATATCAAATTATGCCAAATTAACAAAACCCTTGTTAGAGTTGCTTAAAAAAGATACCCCTGAACCGCTTCCATGGCAATGAAATTATGAACAAGTTTTTATTCAGTTAAAATCACTTCTCTCCAACCCACCAGCTTTAGGATTATCAGATTATTCTAAACAATTTTATCTTTTTTGCTGTAAATGAAATCAAGTAGCATTAGGATTATTGGCAAAAAAAAAATTATGGTTATAAGCCAATTGCCTATTATGGTACAAACTGTGATCCCTTTAGCAGCTGCCCTCCCTCCATACCTCAGACCGGTAGCAGCAGCGGCCTGCCTGGTGAACATGGCAGCCTCTCTTACTATAGGTCATAACACCTTTGTGGCAATACCACATTCTGTAGAAGCCTTACTATTAAAAACTAAGACCCAATACTTGTCTGCAACTAGACTTTCTAAATATAAATTGGCAGTGCTTAATAACCTCTCCTTACAAATTATTAGATGCCCACTGTTAAATTCTGCCTCTCTTATCCCAAACACTGATGAGGGTGAGCCAAATGACTATATTTCTGTTGTTAACAATGTGCTTCCTCCTAAACCAGACTTGCAAGACACACCGCTTCAAAATCCTGACCTTATTCTTTTCATCGATAGATCCCATATACGGTGAGAAGATGGATGTCTTGTAGCTGCCTTATCTGTATTGGATCATAGGTTCATAGGTAGGTACTAGGCTATCGGCCCTGGGGCCTATACAAGCCCAGCCAAAAAGGTACCCTGGCTTTTGCCACCCAAGAAAATTATTTTCCTGTGTCACTGTCGAGTATGCACCATGAACACTGTTTTGATATCTGAATGATTGCAGGGTAATGTCTCAGCTTTAGTGGCAGAATTAACCGAGCTCACAGAAGCTTGTAAATTAGCTAAGGACAAATGTGTTATTAAATTTACTGACTCACACTACTATCATGGTGTTGTACATGACTTTGCTACTTTGTGGCGAAAGCGTAGATATTTATCTTCTGCTGGGACTCTGATAAAAAATGCTGTTTTTGTTCATAAACTGTTAGATGTTTTACTATTGCCAAAAAAAAGTGGCAGTGGTTAAATGTACTGCCCATAAATCTGATTCCACTTTTAAATCTAAAGGAGACAATTCTGCAGATAGGGCAGCAAGACAGGCTGCTTTGTCACCACCCATTCAGGGTTTGTTTTTGTAGACTTTTCAAACTGAAACTGCATCTGTATCATTAAATAATGTGTTGCATTTTCAAAATTGTGCTGAAGATTCTGAAAGAGTAAGGTGGATTTGTGATGGCTGCTGTCATTTCCCAGACTCACTTTGGCACCATCCAGATAGAAGGTTAGTAGTTCCATGACAGTTTTTACCTCAGTTGGGACGGGCTATTCATTTGCCATCTCACCTTGGGAAAAACGCACTATTAAAACAACTTTTGACTGACTGGTATGCCCCTTATGCTTCAGAAGTCGCTCAGCATCATGTACATACTTGTAATATATGTCTTTCTTTTAACTTGTCTAAATCTGTACCTGTTCCCACACACCATATTAAAAATATGTGGGGACCATTTTGTAGTATTCAGTGGGATTTCATTAAACTCCCATAGTGTTTAAAGTTTAAGTATTTGTTAGCAGTTGTAGGTATCTTTTCTGGCTGGGTAAAAGCATACCCTTGTGTAAAAGATGATGCCACTATGGTGGCAAAAAAGTTAGTATATGAGTTAATCCCCAGGTTTGGGGTTCCTTGTGACATACAATCTGACAGAGGTACTCACTTTACTGCACAAATAATAAAAGATCTTTGTAAAATATTAAACGTCAAATTAAATTTTCATTGTCCACACAGACCTCAGGCTTCAGGTATGATTGAACTAGTCAATCAGACATTAAAGACTAAGTTGGCTAAGCTTACTGCTGAAACAGGTTTAAAGTGGCCAGAGGCTCTGCCTATGGCATTGTTCACTCTACAAAGTGCAGTTAGTGCTCCAAGAAAGTTCTCCCACCACAACATTTTAATGAACAGGCCCATGAAATTGCCAGCCACACCCCTTCCAGCAAATATAAACTTGCAATTGACTGACAATGTTTTACTCTCTTATTGCAAACATTTTGTTTCTCTTCTGCAGCACTATCATTCACAGGTTGCAGCAGCTCAACTTCACCCTGATCCAGAAGTCTTTCATAATGTTCGACTAGGTGACTGGGTCTTTGTTCAATGCTTTTCCAAAAAAAGTCACTTCAGCCCCGCTGAAACGAGCCATTTCTTGGCCTCCTCACCACAGCCACAGCTCGACTAGAAGGGTCTCCTACCTGGGTCCATGTTTCTCATATCCAAAGCAGTTCCAGCTGAAGGGCAACAACCTTTCCCCTTCACCCCACCTGCTAATGATGAAGAACCAGTCTCTTCCCATACCGGACGAAAAAGCAGAGAGTTAGAAAACAACGATGATGATGACGAATACTGATAATTTGATAAAAAAGGACATTTCCCTTGAGTCAGGTGACCAAGCGCCACTCACAGGACAAAAGCATCATTTTCAACTGCTAGTGCATTTATTTGGCATTCAGCAGCAGCAACCACAACAAGCTACATCTCACCCTTGTCTGAACACCTGTAAAAATTCACTTCAGCCCCGCTCAGCTTGCTTTTCCTGTGTGCTTGCTGCCTTGATGACAGCAATCGTTATTTGTGTCTTATTGCTGCACTTTCTAATTCCTGCAAAAACTATAAGTACTGCTCAATCTTTTAATAAGAGGGTGCACAGATCTAGAGCACCTAGGCTTAAAGAAACAGTGGCGAGTTGGCATCCTTCGTTTAATACATTTAACGCAATTCTACAGACCTATGCAGTGACAGACATTTAATGTAAGCAATTGTTGGGTATGTGCCGCCATACCAACTACACATATTGGCATTCTATCTAGCATGTTTCCTCTCAATGTTTCAAAAACTTGACTGACATTGCAAAAAATGGAAGGAGTAGTAAGATTGACAACTAAATGTGTAGCCCTTCCATTACAACAAACTTAAAGGACTTTTTTAAAGATAATCAAAAACAGTAGATGCTGGAATGATGCAAGGCTGTATAATGCAAAACACATCCAATATGCAATAAAATTCAATTTATTCCAACAATGAAGGTAAGTGCTTTCACCCAGAAGGGCTTCATCAGACCATAACCATTCACAAAATTCAAATGATTTAAATACCAAAACTGGTGGGAAACACATATCAATTCACTATTAAAGTGCCAGACATTAATCTACATAAACTACATATAAAAATATATTAAAAATCAACAAATCTCTACTCAAAACTATTTATTAAAAAATATCATAATGCATATACAAAATAATATACATATCAACAAAAACATATATGCACATTTAAAAACATTGAAAAATGCTATGTATGTGAAAATAAAAACTAAAGAGTACATTCCCTATCTAACTCTAAGCCCTCTAGACTTCAGGAAGGGTTTAATGGGTACTTTATCATTACAGCCGGGGTATTGATCTGCCCTAAGCCTTATGATCCACTTCACTTCTTGACTCTCAGTAGAGGTCTTAATATCCCCACCCCTGGTATTGGGGCGTATCATTTCTATAACTATAAACCTGAAGACATGGGTTTCATCAGTATCCAAGACATGCTTCGAGAGTGCATTAACAGTGGAACCAGTCCTGATCTGGTATAGGGGTTCACAGATCCTATCCCTGAATTTCCTGTTAGTCTTACCCACATAATACATTCCACAGGTCTCACAAGAAGCAAGATAAACAACATGCTCAGACATACAATCAGCAAATACCCGGAAGACATACTCATGTAGATCCAAGGGATGGATAAAAATACTATTGGAATCTATGAACCCACAAAAATTGCATTGTCTACAAGGAAAAGTCCCACAGACATTATGCCCTTCTCTCCCTGCAGTTGGGAGGGTGGCCTAATAGTTAAGGTGTTTGCCTTACAAACACAAAGTGCAGGGTTTGAGTCTCACAAGGGATAATTGGCTAGGCTTAAAATGGCTCACAAGGGCAGTTAGCTTAGTACTAACCTATGAACTTGGATAGCACAGTAACCTCTTCAAACTCAACTTGTTCTTATACAGGTTCAGGAACCACTGGGAAGTGTTAAGGGTGGACCCTGATGTTAGAATCAGGAACCACTGAGAAGTGTTAAGGGTGGACCCTAATGTTAGTATCAGGAACCACTGGGAAGTGTTAAGGATGGACCCTGATGTTAGAGAAATTATAGGTGATGCCCCACAGTTTGTGTATAAGAACAAGCTGAGTTTGAAGAGTTTACTGTGCTATGCAAGTAACAGAGCAGGGACAGAAGGACATGATGTCTATAGGACTTTTCCTTGTGGACAATGCAATTTTTGTGGGTTCATAAATTCCAATAGTATTTTTATCTATCCCTTGGATCTACATGAGTATGTCTTCCGGGTATTTGCTGATTGTATGTCTGAGTATGTTGTTTATCTTACTTCTTGTGAGACCTGTGGAATGTATTATGTGGGCAAGACTAACAGGAAATTCAGGGATAGGATCCGTGAACACCTATACCAGATCAGGACTGGTTCCACTGTTAATACACTCTCGAAGCATGTCTTGGATACTGATGAAACCCATGTCTTCAGGTTTAGATTTATAGAAATGATACACCCCAATCCCAGGGCTGGGGATATTAAGACCTTTACTGAGAGTCAAGAAGCAAAGTGGATCATAAGGCTTAGGGCAGCTCAATACCATGGCCGTAATGATAATGTACCCATTAAACCCTTCCTGAAGTCTAGAAGGCTTAGAGTTAGATAGGGAATGTACTCTTTAGTTTTTTATTTTTCACATACACAGCATTTTTCAATGTTTTTAGATGTGCATATACATTTTTGTTGATATGTATATTATTTTGTATATGCATTATGATATTTTTTAACAAATAGTTTTGAGTAGAGATTTGTTGATTTTTAAAGATTTTTAAACACCCCTATTGAAATCATTCCTAGTACCAAACTACTTGGCATTACCATCAATGAAAACCTAAAATTCGACTCCCACATCCTCTCAGCAATCAAAAAAACCCACCAGAAAATCGGCCTCCTCTACAGACACAACTACTACCTTACTCCATCTTCCCATGATACCCTTGCATCTACCTTCCTTCTCCCCTCTCTCTTGTATGGTGCTCCCCTATTCTCCAACCTACAACTCGGACTCCGTGCTAAACTTGAGGCCTGTTACAACAAAATCTGCAAATTTGTAACCAATTCTAAGAACTCTTCCCATCACTGTCACTCCCTACACACCCTAAACTGGCTAGAACTCCACAACCACCTAAAGTACCTACAACTTACAACAGCCCACAAACTCATCTTTAAACCAGCAGAATGCCCCTCTCTTGCTAAATCTCTAACACCCTACACACCTACCCGTACCCTGAGATCCACAGGCCAAAACCTCCTACATGTACACAAACCCATCCACCCAACTGGTAAACTACTACTATCCCACACTATAGCCAAACTATGGAACAATCTCCCCACACCACTACGTAATATACCTAACCACAACAATTTCAAATCCATGCTTCTCTCCCATCTCTCCTCCAAATGGGAATGTCCTTCACATGCTCCCACCTAAAACTCCCACACTACTAACTCCACACCTAAATCATCATTTCTTTGCCTCCTTTAACTTAATTCAGAGATCTTGCTCAGAACACCTTTTCATAAATCTTTTGCATGCATGCCTCTGGCCTACCTTACTCATTTTCTCAAACTTTCATTGTTTGTTTTTCTTATCCATTGTACCCATAATATTGTTTTCCTCTGTAATATTGTTAATTTGTCTCTATTCATATGTATTTGTATGTCTGTTTGGGGCTTTTCCCCTTGGGTCTCTACTGAAAAAGGGTAATTCTTACCCAGCTGGACCAACCCGGTTAACAAATGCAAATAAATAAATAATAAATATGTAGTTTATGCAGTTTAATGTCTGGCACTTTAATAGTGAATTGATATGTGTTTCCCGCCAGTTTTGGTATTTAAATCATTTGAATTTTGAGAATGGTTATGGTCTTAAGAAGCCCTTCTGGGTGAAAGCACTTACCTTCGTTGTTGGAATAAATTGATTTTTATTGCATATTAGATGTGTTTTGCATTATACAACCTTGTATCAGTCCAGCATCTACTGCTTTTGATTATCTTTATTTTTGGTTTGGCTTTGGCTGTTAGAGTGTTCACTCCATGGAAGCATCTTTTTTGTGATTAAAGGACTTTTTTGTTTTCAGCTCAATGATACCTGAGCTGTAGGGCACAGTAAATGTGATATCACATTAGTCAGTAAACCATGTAAATATATGAGAATATGGGTCCACTTCTAAATCTCGAGATCCCACAATCTCAACTGTCAAAATACAGAGTCAATAATGTAGAGATTGTGGAATCTCAAAATCGTACAAAAAAAAAAAAGATGACAGCATTTAAAAACATGTTTTTGTGGGGGGGAGCAAGACCTCCTGCACCCACCACACCCCCTGCAACCTAAATGTACTCATTGTGAGATCGCTGTACAGTGAAGAGAATGGTAATGTAGATCGCTATACAGTGTGGGATGGGAACATGACCATTCTCTTCACTTTAGTGCAATCTCAGAGTTAGTATATTTAATTTGCAGGGGGTGGGGTGGCCCTGCAAAAACATGGTTTTAAATGCTTTCATCTTTTTTTTTTTTTTTTTTTTTTTTTTTTTTTTTTTATGATTTTGAGATTTCACAATCTCAACATTATGAACTCAGGATTTTGACAGTCGAGATTGTGGGATCTCGAGATTTCATAGTGGACCCGAGAGTAAGAACTTTTATAATGTTGATTGTAAATACTTGGATATGTTATGTATTATATATGATATTTCTTTTATCAGTTTTGAGTATTCATTTTATGCTGTTCACAATGTATTTGATTTTTATTTACTTGTGGAGCTTTTCTACATGGGCTTCTGCTGAAAAAAGGCTTCGGCTCAGTCAGACTAATCCAGTCAACAAATGTCAAATAAATAAATAAATATAAAGGTAAAGAAATAATATGTTGGGGGCCATCAAAGAATGTAACTGATGATGATGCTGTTTATGAACTTGCAAACAGGCTTAGCCCATTTAGGCACCCACCAATAATTAATAAAGACTCAAATCCGTATGTATATTCATTAGAACAAGGTTCTTATTTTATTTGTGGTGAAAAGGCTTACAAATGGTTAACAAATAATTGGAAAGGTAGTTGTTTTGTTGCAACTGTTGTCCCAGCTATCCGACATACAACGTATTTGCCTGATGGAAAAATCCGAAATGTCAGAGAGACTCAAACTGTAAAAAGCCCAGTTAGTAAAACTGAAGCATCTTGGATTGTCATTGTGATTTAGAAAAAGCAGCCTTTAAAGGACTTCCTCATATGGACCTTGGTGATAATGTTATTCATGGAGCTGGTATACTTCCTGCTTATGGAGCTCCAAAAGCAGTATGGGAGCTATGAAGGTTGTCTAAGTTGCTAGAGGTACTCAGCAATGCTTCATTCAAGACTGTAAATCTTATCACCCCCAGAGTTAAGTGCTATGTGTGCTATGGTGCTTCAAAACAGAATGACACTTGACTTCATGCTTGCATTGAAAGGGGGTACATGCATGCTCGTGCATAAAAAATGCTATACATTTATTCATAATAATGAGCACTCTATACATAGTCACTTAGAAATTGTCTAAAAGGTGGCTGAGCTGGATACTAAAAAAGCTGATAGCTCACAGTGGGCATGGCTCGCTAATTTATTCTTTGGATGGGGTGGTGGTATTTTAAAATTCATAATGCTGATTGTAATAATCATTATGGCTTTATTTTTACTTTTATTTTTATGTAAGACTTTAATATCTAAATTAAATGCATCTCGAGCTTCGATAATGCTGCAAAAGTTTTGACAGTGTGCTTTTTTAAAAATGTGGTATTAAAGGTGTTAAAAAAATAAAAATAAAGCAAAAGTCTTTGAAAGCTTTGGCAAAATGTACGGTAATGTTTTTAGTTTCTGAAAAGCAGACTTTGGGTTGATGTTTTCTAAGCATCAAAAGGGGGATTGTAGAGGTTAAAAATAATGACATGAAATGAATGTGTATGTTAACAGGTTAGAGCATGTGATTGCAAGAATATCCCAAAGTCATGGAAAAGTACTGAAAATAAGCTTCTTGCAGTTTCTAGTACCTTAGCCTAAGGCCCTGCTTTTCCTTGCAGGCATGTAGTAAGATGGAAAGGTATTCCTTATTAGGTTAAAATATAGATAACAAGTATGAAGTGTATTTTTTTCCAGCTTGGCAATTTTCAGTTGGATATAGAGTAGTAGTCTTATTTATTATTTATTTATTACATTTGTTGACCGGGTATGTCCGACTGGGCCAAAGGCCCATTTTTAACGGTTTTGTAATGTATGAAATGTACCTCTCTGTTATGTTTCTATTGGATGTTAGCAATAGTTTCATAGATAAAATTTATTATTATGATAAGATTTTCTATAAAACATGCTTGGTTCTTTTGTTCTGGGAGACATGACTTTCTGAGTACTGTCTCCCACACGTGTTTTTCTATTTTAATAAAATAATTTGTACTTTGAACTGCTAAGAGACTGTGTTTATTTAACAAGTTTTACCTTAACACCCATTACTACCAAACTTTCTTTTTGGTCTTTGCCATGTAAGAGGACATGCTTGCCAGCTTCTGGTTAACATCAACTCAAAAAGAGCAAATGATGCTGGGACAAAGCCTGAATTAAATAGAAACAGACAAACAAATCTGATAATTATAAAATATTTCAAACATTATGGACTGCCACCAAAATATCAGCTAAAACAGCCAAAGATGCCTTACTCCATGAAAATCAAACCACAATACCTAGAAATCTAAAAAATATTGCCAACACAATTAATCAAATATCAGTGAAGTATTGCTTACAACTTTCAGCCATCATACATCTTTTTCTTGCAATGATATTACCATTACCCCCAGACCAAAATAACTATTAGCGCAACATCTAATTGAACAACAACAGTTGACCCATTTGACCTGCCTTTCTCCCACTTGAGAAAAAATGCATTTTACAATAGAGACTACATTTAGTAATATAGTAAGTCTGTCTTAATGCCCCCCGATTTCTAAAAGAAGCTGCCCCGTTCCTGGTGAAATGCATTACTCATATCTTCAGTCCCTCCTTCTCTGCGTCACTATTTCTAACATGTCGAGAACACTCACCAGAGTTCAAACACATCACTGTCACACCACAGCCCAAGTGACCCAATGCCTTTGCTGTAGACATCTTTTGCCTCATTGCGAATCTTTGTCCTCTGGCCAAAATGTTTGGGAAACTGGCATGTAAACAGATGCTAGAACATATTAACAAATGCAGTTTCTTGTTACATTCTCAGCATGGATTCTGCTAGAGATCTAATATATTCTTCACTGTAAATGCCACTATGAACACCATCTAGTCAAGTATGGGCCAAAAGAAACTAATTGGTCCTCTCATCTTAATCATGACAGAGTTATTAGCCATGCACCTTTACTCAAGGAGGTGCACAACCATGGCTTTAGGAATAGTAACAGAATGTTCTTGGTCTCCACTGATAATCATGACACCTTTAAGTCAGCTGCTCTTGCTTGGGGCCTTACTGTTCTCACTATTTATTGATTACCTTAAATCTCACTTCTTTCTTGCTCTACAGACCCTTTAAACAGAAAAACATCTGCTCCTTAGAAATGCAGCTGCTTCAGAATAAAAGTAAAAGCTTTTTTATTTTTGTTCATCATGGCATCCTAATCTATTTGCATGATCTTTGGTATAGCTCAACACCATATAATGGTTATGGAATTTACCTCACAGGCACAAGGTACATGGTTTGATTCTCACCTTTGAAATGGAAATCGGCTAGGCTTAAAATGAACCACAATGGCAGCTAGCCTAGCATTTACCTATGAACTTGTGAACCTCTGAGAAGCTCTGTTCTTATCCTCAACCAACCCCATTACTCAGACCAAAAGCCAAAGGAGCATAGGCCTCTGGATTAATTCCAGTCTGTCTTTGTGACATCATATGGATATCATCTGTACTCTGGTACTTCAGCAGATCAAAGCCTCATACAGAAAGCAAACTTACCTTCACTGCCAGATGAGCCCTGACCACTGCTCTCCTCTCCTCTAAATAGGATTATAGCTTGTATGTGCTTCCTGTTATCTCAAGTGATAACATGCACACACTTAATTCTGCTGAAAAAGATCTATCAATTCTTTCACTCCCCTGCAAAGCTGAGCATCTTTCCTTAACCATAAAGAAAGCCAGATGGCTACCAGTTACTACTGTTTGCGACACCCTGCTACTTTATACCTAGCTTTCAAGCTCCAAAGTGTGGACTAATGACACCTCCCAACACACACACACACACACACACACACACACACACACACACACACACACACACACACACACACACACACACACACACACACACACACACACACACACACACAAATACACACACACACACACACACACACACACACACACACACACACACACACACACACACACACACACACACACACACACACACACACAAGTTCATTGCTTAAGAATTGTATTGAACAGCTACTAGCCCCACATTTAAAGACCAAATATCCATTTAAACAATGGGAAAATACATTCTCCAAAGTGTCTCCTGGCAAATGGAGTCCATTACTACCACAGTCCAGTGATGCCAGTAAATGTCATCTACTCAGAATTAGTCTGTGTAATCATCTTTTCAGCACTAAAGGCTACTACTGTTTCAGGAATGCAGGCTGAAACTCAAATACTTAGGTAACCTACCTAACAAAGTGCAGGGAGGAGACGGAATAAGTAACAATGACCTGAGAACACTTAAGCAAGAACTTACACTGCCATCACATCTATTATTCACTTAATCATATAAATATGGGGAGAATACTCAAGATTGGAGACATGCACTTATTATACCTGTCTTTAAGGGAAAGGGGAGTATATAGACCCTTAAGTCTACTTTCATGTTGTGGAAAAATAATGGAGAAGGTAATACTGGATAAGTTATTGTCAGAACTGGATAGGTTGGGACTTAAAACCATATATCAGCATGCATATGTTGAAAATAGATCTATTACCACCTGTAACATGATGTTCTATAACAATATAATAACAGTTATGAATGAAAAATTGTGCTGTGATGTGAATTATATAGATTTATCTTCAACATTTGACAGGGTCATGCACAAAACACTGATAAATAAATTAGTACAACTAGGTATTGATGTACTGTTGATAAGATGGATAGCTGCATGGCTTACAAATAGGACATGGCAAGTATCACACACCAACTGGACAGGTGAAATCCTTGGTTACAGTCAAGGTGTGCCACAGGGCTCTGTACTAGGCCCTTACTTGTTTATATTGTATCTTTCAGACCTTACTTTTTCATCTGAGGTGTTCTACAATCTATATGCTGACAACCTGAAATTGGGTAAACTGATTACAAGTGTTACAGATAAGGCATGTCTGCAAAATAATTTGACTAAATTGACCATTTGGGCACAGGAAAATAATATGTTGATAAATACATCAAAAACTAAGCATATGAGATTTGGGAGACATAAACTGAAAGGTGAATATTTAATACAGCACACAGTGATTGAAACTGTAGACTCATTTAAGGACCTGGGTATATGGGTAGATTCAGCTATGAGTTTTTCTAATCATATCAACCAATTGGCTAATGATAGTTATACAACTATAGGTTGTATAAAAAGATTTATAAAGTCTAGGAAATCAAACATAATGAAGTCGTTGTTTGTTAGTTACATTAGACCCAAACTTGAGTATGGAATAACAATATGGAAACCCTATAAGAAAACAAGCATGAATAAACTGGAAAGAATACAACGGAAATATACAAAGGGCATCCATGCATGTTAAAATCTAAGTTATTATGAAATACTAAAATGTCTTAACTTGTACAGTGTCTCTTACAGATATTTAAGAGGAAATCTTATTCAGGTATATAGGGCATTTAGGGACAACTACCTCTGGGAATGTTTGGGGTTATCAAAAAGTACTAGAGAATCATCAGATAACCTATGTAGAAGATTCTATAGGAATGGGAAGTGTACTAATTGGTTCTCTGACAGAGCAGCTGATGCTTGGAACAGACTACCAAATTACATTAAAGCAAGTACTAGTTTAGATATTTTTTAAGAACAGCCTGGACATTTATTATGGGAACAAGTGTTTTGCCATATTGGCAAGCTAGAAGGGCTTTAATGCCCGAGCTTGAAACATTTGTATGTATGTATGTATGTGATAACATACTAGATTCATATTAAAGTACATAAGAACTTCACACAAACATACCTGTTAATGGTAGTACTATAATCATTTATAAATGATGTTGCATATGTTACATCCTTATTATCCCTATAGCACAGGCCCCTTGTATTCCACACCACATTGTAACTAGGCAATTATAATAATGCCTCTATTGTTAATACTGAATATTTCATTATTTTACTTCTGTGAAATGTCTACTGATTATATCGTTAGAGTCTGGGTAATAGCTGCAACCTAGCCAACCTAACCAATTAACAAATAAAAATAAATAAACTACCTACAACATAGTGGATACACATGGGTGGGGCAACATGAATAAAGAAGGAAAGGCCATTCTAGACTTCTGTCTGGCAAATGGCTTGATAGTGGCCAACACATGGTTCAGCATGGCTCGGCATGGCTCAGCAAGACAGACAGGTACAAAATCACATACCAGAGTGGTCAACATGTAATTCCGGTAGACTTCCTCATAACAGGAGACAATGCCACTGTCTCCAATCCATATAACATAGATGGTCTCACTATCCTCTTGTAGACCTTTCCTTTCACTCTTACTGGTACTCGTCTGTTACAAATCACTCCTGACACTCTTCTCCACCCACTCCATCCTGCCTGTACTCTCTTCTTCACCTATCTTCCACACTCACCATTACTCTGAACTGTGGATCCCAAGTAATTAAACTCATACACCTTCGCCACCTCTACTCCCTGCATCCTCACCATTCCTCTATCCTCCCTCTCATTCACACGCATATATTCTGTCTTAGTCCTGCTGACCTTCATTCCTCTTCTCTCTAGAGCATATCTCCACCTCTCCAGGGTCTCCTCCACCTGTTCCCTACTCTCACTACAGATCACAATATCATCTGCAAACATCATAGTCCATGGGGACTCCTGTCTGATCTCGTCTCTCAACCTGTCCATCACCACTGCAAATAAGAAAGGGCTCAGAGCTGATCCTTAATGTAATCCTACCTCAACCTTAAATGCATCCGCCACTCCCACCGCAGAACTTACCACTGTCACACTACCCTCGTACATATCCTGTACCACTCTTACATACTTCTCTGACACTTCCAACTTCCTCATACAATACCACAACTCCTCTCTAGCTACCCTGTGATATGCTTTCTCTAAATCCACAAAGACACAATGCAACTCCTTCTGACCTTCTCTGTACTTCTCCAGCAACACTCTCAGAGCAAACATCGCATCTGTAGTGCTCTTTCCTGGCATGAAACCATACTGCTGCTCACTAATCATCACCTCCCTTCTTAACCTAGCTTCCACTACTCTTTCCCATAACTTCATGCTGTGACTGATCAGTTTAATCCCTCTGTAGTTACTACAGCTCTGCACATCACCCTTAGTCTTAAAAATCGGTACCAAAACACTTTTTCTCCATTACTCAGGCATCCTCTCACTTTCCAAGATTTCACTAAACAATCTAGTTAAAAACTCCACTGCCATTTCACCTAAACACCTACATGCTTCCACAAGTATTTCATCTGAATGTCACATGAATGGAATGTATAAAAGAAGACCTAAGACAGTCAGGCATGACTGTCAAAGAAGATAGGAGCATTTAATTGACAGAGATAGAGAACGTTGATGCAACACTCCAACCTCATGTAGAAAATGGGAAAAGGGGGTTCATGATGGTGATGATGATGAGGGTACCAGTAACTTTCATTACATGGGATCTACTGCAAACAATATATGGGGTATACATTATGTTTGAATATTTTTTAATAATACCAGTATTGAAGACAGTGTCAGAAGCCTTGTCTGGCTCAAGATAAGCAGTGTACATGGAGTGACCACTGTTCACATCCTCTTTAGCCATTTCAAAGAAGATTATTTGGTTCAGTAGACAGGATCTACTCTTCTCAAATCCAAACTGAGTGGAGTCTATATCAATTAAGTTGCCTAGGTCTGCATCATTGAGTTCTGCTATGACACATTCCCTAGTTTAGAAGATAAGGCTGGTGAAGCTGAGGGGCCTATGCTTACTTGGGTCTGCAGAATGCCGACCTTTGTGTAGGGGAGTCACAGTGTCTGTTATCCATGTATAGGGCACAAAGCCTATGGATTGGCTGAGTTTGAACAGTTTATAGAAAGGCTCAGACAGCCCATGCTTGACACTAGTCTTTAGAGGTGTAACTGTGCCAATTAATGTTTGGGTAATTGGCACCCCCTAGCAAAAAGATATTGTCTTCATATTTAACCCCTCAATGATATTAAGGCAGTATCCAATATATGTGTGGGATATTTATGGGCATCTGTAGCTAACTGCGATGTAATAATAGGATGAGTTAAGGATGGTATGAATCTACAGAAACTCCAAGTTACAGGTGTTGACAATTTAATAAAAGACATGGTGTGTTTCTGACAAATTTTAACACTCTGCCACAGATTCCAAGGGATCCGAAGGCATGATACGTGCTAAATCATAGTACTGAGAGAGTGTTGTCATTGCAGTGAAGCCATGTCTCAGTAACCACACATGTCAATGCATTTGAGGTGCAGGAAGGTCTGGAGTTCTGGCACCTTTCAATTTAGACTTCTAGCATTGAGTAGTGTCATCATGATGTTCTCCAAATTTAAATTTATGTTTCATATGTAGGAATAGCCAGTAGGGGGACTCTGCCTAAAAAAGGGACTATCAGATTGCTACTTTGGATGTTGTTTCGTTTTCACCCCTTACAAGTTGTATCTAAACTAAGGAAAGTCAGAAAGACCTAAAGTAGATCACTGCCTTAAACATTCAAGACCAAAATGTCTCTCAGAAAAGTACCACATATTCCAATATTGCCTCAGTAAAACTGGTAGGATAGGGTCTAGCAAGCTAATACTGAACTAATGTGATAAAAGTATAATTGTGACCTCTCTTGAACTTACAATTGGACATTTAAGGACAGATAATTCAAAACAAGGAAGGAAGGAAGTTTGAATAAGTTTAAATGCTGACAAACTCCCATTGACAAACACTTACATCAAAAACAATGACTCTGATTTCTTCTTTCCTGAATTTGCACAAGATGTAGTCCCTCTGTATCAGCCTGATATGCATGCATGCTTGTTAAAGGGCTTTAACATAATGTAAAAGTCCATATCCAAATCTGAGAACCCATCCCAAGTTCAAAGGTATAAAGGAAATCAACATCAAATTATACAAAAAGAGGTATGAATGAAATCAATGTTGGATTATACAAAAAGAGTTGTGCAGAAAATCAATGTCAGATCATACAAACCAATAGTCACCCTGCAAGATGTATCCATCTAGCTAGGAGATGCTTTCCTTTTTATTTATCGAATATATCCCAGTACTAACGGGACAACTGATGCATTCCTGATTGCAGTATTATGTATAATTCACTAGCTGGAACAATCTTCTGCAGGTTCAAACAGTACTTGTACAATTTTATTTAGTTTTATAATTCCGTATACTAAAAATCCTGCATATGAATTTGAAAGTCTTCTTTACTTTTGAAGAACATCCAGAATTAAATTAAGGAAGCGGATGACATCAAAACACAGCTTGGAAGCATAAAAAAACTACAAGATCTAAAGGAATATTTTATTTTTGGGAGGCAGGTGACAGCTGTATAACCAGAAGGAAAACGCAAGACATCAGTGATTTCAATTAGACAAAAAAATCACCTATTATAAAGTACAGAAAGAATTGTTCATCTGATCCCTAACTGGGCTGGAAAATATTACTCTTATATTCAGCACAGGTTGCTGACTCTGTCTTTGCCTGGAAAAGTGATCACAATGTGAATAACTACAAACACACAGGCACCACTATAAAGAGCACTAAAATTGCATTAACTCTTCTACAGGTTTCCTAAAATACAAGGACATATATAACTTTACTGCATATAGATGAAAATGTTAACAGAAAAAAAGCTGTAATCTCTTGAGTTGCATTAGCTGTCACTTCAAGCCTCCTATAAATCTTCAGATACTGGTGTCCCCTCCTTTTGTTGCCCAGTTTCAGTTATCTGTGAACACTGTCTAATGAAATGTGCTTTTCCAGTGTCTCAGGCAGCACAGTTCAGGAGCATAACCCCTCTACCCCCTCTCTGTGAAGTAAGATATAGTCAAGTCTGTCTTGAGCAATACTAGTCTCTTCTCTTATATATGTCCTGAGATTCTCCATTCTTCATCTTCAGCTCTGATCATCCCTCAAGACCAGTAACAAAGTATTGCATCCAAATCATATCCCTCTATTTTCTCTGATCTAGTACTGTATATGTACCAATATGTGTAAGTCATGTATCATAATCCCCTCATTCCCCTGACCATACTGGTAACTGTGTCATTGATGGATTCTGTTAGCATTTCCTTTTTCTGTATGCATCTTCACATATAATTAGAAATTCAGACAATTAGCTTGTTCACATTTAATACAGTCTGTTTATTTTTATGCAATTGTTTTACCGCTTATATGCATCAAATTAAATAAACTGGCCACATCTCTATGAGGACACAATATTTTTTTAATAAACCAGAAGCGTAGTTAAACAACATTATCCTAGGAATATACTTTCTTTTTTTTACAAAAACTTAAAAGAAACTCAGATGTTTGGGTTGTATTTTATGGTGTAAGCATACCTCTCAACTGTCCATAATTTTGCTGAATATCCGGATTTTTGCTTTATTTATTTTGTATGTTCCTTGTAAAATGTGTATTGTTCTGCAAACCATTCAGGAGTGCAGTCACTAAATACTGTCAGACATTTGTTTTTTCTTATCCTTCAGAAATGCAAGCTAAAGCAAAGCTTGTTAATCTAGCAACTTTCTAAGTTTAAGAGCAATTTTTGAATTCTGTCCCTATTTCTGGTCCTTTGTTCTCCCGTTATTTTTGGCTTTGTCCTTGATTCTTGCATGAAGAGGTTGATAGATATGGGTACAGATAGTATTTTGCAGCAAAATTACAAGCAACAGAATTAAATCTCGTCTATGGTTTATTTACTTAGAATTTTTTTCATGCCGATAATACAGCCAGGCCAGTCATTAAATGTTGGGTGGCTGTGACAGCTGCTCATGGGTACTTACTGAATTTGTCAAATATAGGTTCATATGTAAGCGTTAGGCCAGCTGCCCTTGCAGGCCATTTTAAGCCTATCCAATTTCCCTTTTGGTGCTTGACTTAACCTTCCTATTTGGTATTAGACTGGCTTCTCTATCCCATGGTTGATAATTATTTATTAATCCTAGTGAGAATAACTCAGTTCATACCAGGACCCATGCATGGGATAAAGCATTTAGGTGCTGCCTCTGTCTGTTACTAGTGCAGGGGGCAGTCCTGGTGTAAAATTTCTATTTCCCAATACATAGGTCCAGATTACACTTATATATGCAGAGTGATGAGCGTTGTTAATATAGAGAGGGATGAGCTTTGTTTTACAAACATGGGGAGCCATTCCAGAGAAGCATTATCAGTTGGAAGATACACATGTCCCTCCAAACCATTCTTTTGATGTTACAGAAGATGTTAAGAGTTGTAGAACAAGTATTTCTGATGCATTTGACTTGCTGATGTGCAGTAAATCCATCAGAATTGGGTCAGCAGATGCCTTGTATGCCGCACACAGGTCACTTCTGAGTAGTCTGTAGGCTACCGAGTATAGTGGCAGGGCTTTGTGTCAGTCCATGCAGAACAGACCTTGTATCCTTTTAGTAAGGTATCTGTGTGGATGTTCCAGTTGTTGCACATGTCTGGACAGAGACATGCAAAGGGGTCATTATACTCATTGATTATATTTATATTTATTTTTTACTTATATTTGCAAACTCTAAATATAAGG
This sequence comes from Protopterus annectens, assembly GCF_019279795.1. NCBI lineage: Eukaryota > Metazoa > Chordata > Ceratodontiformes > Protopteridae > Protopterus > Protopterus annectens. Next base: position 1,826,430,487 of record NC_056726.1, on the reverse strand, counting down.
CAGATCCCATTTCCATTTTATTATCTGTAACTACCTTTGCTGCCATGAATGAGCAGTGGAATAGACAATAATGACTCATTCTGTGGAATGTTTATAGTTGTCCAATTGTTTTGTTATGTAGTCCAAGCATTGTTCATCAGTGTGGCAGTGCATATGATCTAAGTTTGAAAAGAAATTCTCTATTGGTTTTGGTTAATTATTAGGAAACACATGAATACCTGTTTACATATTTCTCATTCTACCTGTGTATTTATTGATTTGCTTGTTTTGATAATTGGATTGGTTGGCTAGTTTCAGCTATGACCCAGGCCATGCAGCAAAGCAGATATGAGAGGTATAAATCAGATTTATAGTGTACGTAAAGGGCTATTGCCCTAACTTTGATTAAAATAACCTGGTTTCCATTAGCCACCAGGTGTTGGAGGAGCTGGCAAGGGGTATGATGGAGTAATGAGGCAATTCCTGCTCATCTGTCTCAGAGAAGGAAAGGGTATACTTGTCTGGAACTCACTTTCCATGTACAAATCCCAGGTGAAGACTATAGACCTCTTGGAAGTGCTCGTTTAAAGTGAGGCAGGACATACAGAGAGGTTATGTTTGTCGCAGAAGTCTGTGGCATGCTCTTGCTAAGCCTCATTTCAAACAGAACCCTACACATCATATTGGGTAGGTGCAGAGGAAACATAAGGTTAAAAGTACTCCCTCTATTCAGTAAAAAATATAACTATAATAAAAAATGCATTTCACAAATCAGTAAATAAAATCACAAATTTGAGAATTGCAAGAGTTTAATTTATTGTAAATAAAATGGCTAAAAACATCACTATGACTACTCTTGCCACCAGAATTTATGGTGGACAGAGCCACTGGTAACCCATCTCTCACTGGGAAGGGCGAGCACTCAGCCTCAGGTTCAATGTGGGTGATGTCTCACTTGAGAGTAAGTCCTTATAATGAAGACAGACAGTGGATCACTGTCACTGCATGGTGACCTATGAATCTGTGTTGTATAATCATCATCAACTTACATTGGGTGCCAACATCAACCTGTTTCCTGTTTCACTCTACAGACGTCATCAGAGCAGTAACCTGCCCTGAGAATTTGTAAACCAAGTGAATACAAAGCAAATTATGCACCTATGTGAGCTTGACTACCCATGCCCAATCCATGCCTCTGCAGTATGCATTACCACACAATCCCAACCTATCTGTGCTGCCCTTCTGATGTGGTTGGAGACTTGCTGTTCCTATAATGTATGTATAACTTTTAAGCAAGGGTATGGCAACCAGGTCCATGGATGTCATTGTTTCACTGTGCTTAACTGTTATCAGACCAATCATTGAGTACAGCACCTCCTTGAGTATACACCTCTCCAGGCATATGCAGCAAATGAAGCATCCACAGAGGCTCCTTAAAAAAGGAATACAAGCCCTAAACAACATGTCCTATGCAAACTGCCTCAAAGTCTTATCCTTATTTTTAGTCTTCTACAGACTGATGAGAGGCAATCCATGCCTGGAGTACAAATAAAACCCCTTATTTAATTCAGATGAACCTGTAGCACATCTGCAAAACAAACAGCATCAGAATTACCTAACCTAAGGACCTAAACCTCATCTGCAACATAAACAGGACATGTTTGAAGAGTAGGTATGTGTCTCAAAGACTACTTCTTCTCAGGAACAAATTCCCATCCATGGTAAGCAGAGTTTTTCTCTAACCCAATTCAAGAAAAACTTGGACCAGGGGATGGATATTCCGAAATTTACCCCTGGTCTGTCACTTATATCTCTACTAGAAAGATGCAGCCTATAAATGCTTGACCACCAATGCCCAAGCCTGCATATACCCCTTAAAATAACCCTAGGGTATCAAAACTTGTCAGTTACATTTCTGAATTTTGCCTAGGCTTAAAAAGGATACCTTGGGGCCACTCACCTAGTAATCACTTAAGAGCATATGAACATATGATCTTGATACAGATAAGATCATCCTACTCAGTTTGGCTTTGTTAAGGGCAGATCCTGCCTCTTAAACCTGGTCGATTTCTTTGAAACAGTCACCAAGGCCATTGACGAGGGGAAGGTGGTCCACACAGCCTACCTGGACCTTGCAAAAGCGTTTGATACAATACCCCACTCGGGCATTATAGATAAGCTCACCAGCTTAAATATAAACCCCTATGTCACTAGATGGGTTGCAAACTGGCTCAAGGACAGAACCCACATGGTTAGAATTGCTGGAGCCATGTCAGACTCCAAACCAGTTACAAGTGGCATCCCACAAGGCTCAGTCCTGGGACCTCTCTTGTTCGGTATATATTTCTCGGCAGTACAGGCCAACATGGTAGGACTGTGGCTGACCAAGTTCGCAGATGACTGCAAACTGGGTGCCATAATCAACTCCCCAGCTGACACAAGCATCCTCCAAAAGGGCCTCATAGAAACAGACAACTGGTGCCAGAGCCATGGCCTCAAGCTAAACACCAAAAAGTGTATACTCATCCCCTTTGGCAAAAACAAAATGCCCACAAATTACCACATAGGTGGTGATCCATTAAGTACAGAAGAAGTCATTAGGGACCTGGGGACCCAAGTTGATAGCAATCTCTCATTTGACAACCACGTGGCCAAAGTGGTTAGAAAAACATTTTATATAGCCCACCTAATCATGAAGGGATTCACATCTAGATCAGGGGAGGTCATCGTGCCTCTTTACTCATCCCTCATCAGGCCCATAATTGAGTACAATGCCCCTTTTGGGATGTACCTTACCAGACACCTGCAGCAACTGGAAAGACCCCAAAAGTACCTCACCAAGAGGATCAAAGGGCTCAAACAGGTGCCATATGCTGCCCGGTTAAAGAACCTCCAGCTCTACTCAGTGGCATACCGCCTGCTCAGAGGCGATCTGTTCCTGACATATAAAGCCATGTCCAACCCAGAATTAATGGACATGCTGCACCTCAGAAAATCCAAATCCCATCGAGCTACGCGCTCGAGAAACTTGAACCTCAGCACTGAAATAAATAGGACATGCTGGAGGGACAGATTCATAACCCAGAGGCTCCCTTCACTCTGGAATAAAATCCCAGTCCAGGTTAGGCAGAGTCCCACATTGACTCTCTTCAAGAGGAATCTTGATGAGTGGATGGGAGATCATAGGTTTACCCCGGCTATCACTTCTGTGTCACTGTTAGACAGAGGCACAGTATACTAACCTCAAAAAAAGGCATAGCAAAATTAATTTAAAATGGGTGGCGAAAGCCAAACACACTCTGGCTAGGCTTATAAATGCACTAGGGCAGATAGCCTAGTATGAACCTATGAACCTATGAACCTATAACATTTACCAAGCCAGTACCATGTTTGTATCAGCAGGTTTTTGATACAAGAGATGTGCCACTATCATATACTTTTACAAGCACTATATCTTAAAAAAATGCACTTTTGGAAAATGTGTACTTAAATGACATACTTCATTCAGGCATTCAAATGTGTTAAACTGGCCTAAGCCAAGCCAAGTGCCAGTTAAAGACATATGACACAAAGATTTCAAACTTCTCAAAAACAATCAGAAGGGGAAAATAAATAATCATGAAACAAAATTCAAATAATTCTAATGAATGAAATCATATCATTAGTCTTATGTACATCTTAACTATTTCAAATAATTAGTAATGTATATTAAACTGGGCCAGCCATATTATAAGCTTTTTGAAAAACAAATGCTTTGATTGACCTCTTGATCTGCTCCTGAGTTAGCTTGAACCAGAACAAATGAGGTAATGAAATCCGGTAGTAAAGAAGGATCTGATAGTTTATCTTCATTTTGGATTGGTCAAGATCCACTTAGCTGAAGAAACACATCAACTAAGCAAACTCCTTAAATAAGTTTAAACATAAATACCATATTCACACAACTGCATGAGTGAGTCTACATATGCACACACACACACGCACAGACACAGTTTGCTCAATCTTCCACTAACTCAGTCTTATCCAGACTGATCTCAGTAATGGCACAGAAGGTATGAATTACATTGGAACTACTTGTCAGAAGAATGATAACTGATTCAAGCTTGTCCCAACTGACCTTCCGATTGTTACTTCTCAGCAAACTAAGGTTGTCATACAGATTTCCTTGCAAAGCAGCCAGAGCTGATTCACATTCCAGAGGGAAGGAGACATATAACTCAGTTTCATTTGCATAAAAGTGATATTCAAACCTTTCTTTTGAATGACACCTCTTGGAATAAGCATGTAGAATGTGAATAAGGGAGAACCAATTATGGCAACTTTAAAGAGGCAGCTCAAAAATGCATTTACCCCCAAAACTACCTTTGACTTGTGCCTTGACAGGTAAGAGGCAAACCAGATGAGGACTGTGGATGATAAACATAGTGGATATGCAGTGACTCCAACAAGATTGCAAGATCCATTGTTTCAGGCATAGCCAGGTATAGCCAAAAGATCAGAAAAGACCAATACTGAATAAAAACTCTGATCTCATAACAAAAGCATGTCATTATTAACTGTAACAACAGCCATCTGAGTGCATTGCTTTATGAAGACAATATGAAATAGATATAGGAGACCATGAGAAATTAATTAAAATCTAAGCTGAACTGATAACACCTTCTGAATAAACTTGCCAGTACAGTGCAAGGCAGGATAGAGATGGGCTGATAATTGCAGAATTACAGAAGTCCAAAGTCATGTTCTTAATGATATAAGTTAAAATGGCCTTTTTAAATTAAATGCAAAATTCCCATCCTTAGAGATAAACAAATCAAAAAAAGATTACAAGTACATACTGCAGATAGAAAATACATTTTATAACTTTAAAAAATAAATTGAGGTCCTTTTGTTTATAATCTATTTTTGTTTTGATTCCTGGTAGCACCTGGCCAGACTTCACAACTGTCCCTATTTTGGAGGGACGGTCCTCTTTTCAGTCATGATTCAGGATGTCCCCATTTTTGTAGCCATGTCTGTATTTCCAGGCTTAAACAGTTTGATAACTTTGAGCCTTGGATCCAATTGATACCACCACTGTTAATGAAAAATCCTGACAATGCCAATCAAGGAAATCTGTAAAAGGCATTGAATGTCATAAACAATACCACATATAATTAGACATATTTATTTATCTGAACACATTTGTCCCAAATCCAAAAGCTGATAGTTCTTTAGAGATAAAAGCATATAATATTCAACTTTACTTATTTAAAATCAACCCTCCCCAAATTATTACATTACAAACATGTTGTTAAAGACATATATACATTGAAATAAAACAATTGTAAAAAACATAAAACAATTACTGAAAGGCATATAAAGTCTGACCAGATGAAAGACAGTGGATTTCCGTTTTAAAGTTGGTACAATAGATATTGTGTCATTCAAACCATTAAGACTGGAAGCACAATACTTTAACTGCTATTGCAGTTCCTTAATTTCCAAATTGATTTTCTAAGGTCCACCTTTCACATCCTGCTCAAATGATTCCAACCCATGGTACTTGAAGCTATGCCCTTCCCACTGTTGAATATGTTTACAAAGTGCATTAACCTTGTTTTTGTTCTCAATGGCATATAGATGTTTGTAGATCTGTCTTTGAATGCTGTTTCAGTTTTACCAATGTAAAACTTTGAGCGTTGTTGGTAAATTGCTATAGAGACCAAATCTTTAGATGCACAATTAATGTAAGCATGTGAATTTATACTGCATATCTCTTTAATGTAGACCTCCTTACCCTTTTGTAAATAGGGCTGTATTTACATCTTCCACATTTAAAAAGTATATGTTTTTTTGTTTGTGGTTCTCCAAGACCCTCACAATATCTCAATGTAATTCTTAATGCACCAGACCATTCTGAAAATTATGCAAGGACTATAACCGAATGCATGTGTGTTCATCAAGCCCAAGTCAAAAACCCTCCAGTTTTTCCTAATGATCTGTACTATGACTTCAACATCCCTATTATATGTGAGAATAAGTCCCTTATTAAAATTAACCTTGTTCGTAATATTCGGAGAATTCAATCTTATCTCCTCTTGCTCACATAAGACTGCATAATACAAACCCAAAGTTCTTTTTTGATTAATCTCCTTAAAAATATTGGAGAGAATTGTTCTGCCTAATCCCTTCTCAAAAACATTGATCTTAATTTATCTCTTTGTAACTGGAATATTTCAGCACTAGATATTGTTCGGCACAATCTGACTAGCTGTCCTTTAACAAGGGCTCTTTTTGGATGATGAAGATGGCAGCTATTAAAATGCATTAAAGAATTTGAATATGTGGATTTCCTATAAATGTTTGAAACAAAACTCTTATTTACCACATGTTTAACTATTTGGACATCTAGATAGTTCAAAATAGTCCAAAACACTAACAGAAAAATCTATAGTGAATTTTAAAAAATCAGTAGTCTTGTTGATGTATGAAAAAAACTCCATCAACCCCTCCTTGGTGTCCTTCCAAAAATAATAATGTGATCTTGGTGGCAGCCATATAACAACCAACAGTTTACATAACCTAAAAAAACAATTAGCACCAACAGCAAGGAAACCACTGAAAATTAGCATATAAAAACATTTATTGCCACTTCCGTCTCTAGACTTCTTCAGAATAAAAACATTCATTCAACCATCTTCAGTTTATACAAACCATCAACCAAATAATCTATCTAATTAGTAAATTATAACATGTTCTGTGATTAAAAAACATATTTGTTTATAAAATAACATAAATAATAATGGAACTATTAAGAGCACATGCTAAAACTGTTTATTACATAAGTATAACCTCCTGTCTTTTAAAAAAACATCTGATATTTATCATATCATTAAGTCCAGGAGGCTTGTCAGCATCTAGTTTCAACTACCACAAAGCCTCTTTTTGCTCCAAGTAGTTTTTGAAATCTCCATCCCAAGACCAAAACAGCCTTGTTCTATGATAGAAAAAAGGGATTTATTTGTTTTTTTGCATTCTAGGGTATGGTTATAAAGGACTTTCTTACTATATTTCTTTTTAATACTATATCAATTGTCTCTAATTCTGTCATGTAAAGCCCTTGTAGCCATTTCTATGCAGAAAGCTGTACACCTGGAACATGAAGTAATATAAATCACCCCTCCCCCCATTTGACAATTGAACCTGCCTGGTACTGTCAAAGTACATGGGGGATTGTCCAGGAGTACATAAGGCCCCTCATGTATATAATGGCATATGTTACATTCCCCACATTTAAACATCCCTTTTGTTTTTTTTTAATAAGGGAACTAAAGGTGTAATCTTTGAACTATCCTTCTGTAATATTGATTTTAAATTGACATTATTTTTATATACAAACCTAAGCATACTTCCCACAGGTTTAAACAAATCCTTATTTCCTTGTAATATTTTCCAGTTGTTCAGAATTATCAAGTGTATACCAGGACTATCAACTGTCATCTCCAAACTACATACTAGATTTTTCTCACTACAACCAATCTCCACTGAAATATTTTTCTTATTAACAAAAGAATGTTTCAAAAAAGGGGAACATAAAATACTTCTCTTATTAAATATTTCAACTTCTATTTCTTTTAAACAATATTTATTATAGCCCCTATTTAAAAATGAATTATTTATTAAAGTAAATTCCTGCCTTAATTGTAATTAATTACTAATCATTCTACTTGCCGTTATATATTGCCCTCTGGGAATGTTTTTCTTCATAAAGGGGGGTGATTACTTTCTTGATGTAGCTGTTAGTAAATGTGTTCTTCCCATAAATACAACTTTCAAATTCCCTTAATTCATAGCTCCACTTAAAAGTTACATCCAAAAAATTTACTTGAGTCCCACATTCTCCAAACAAAAAACTAAGAAATTCTGACTTGTCCTTTAAAGCTCTTAAAACTTCCTCACAATCTACATACATTCCTTCAATCATAATGAACAAATCATCTACGATCTTTTATAATAACATATTTTATAAGTGTTTTTAATCATATTTAAAACCTTTTATTCCCACCAGCCTAATACTATGTTGGCAAATGATGAGGCAGCTAGAAAACCCATAGCCACCCCTTTCCTTTGCTTGTAAATCTTATTAAAAATGAAATAATTGTTATCAAATAAAACTTCAATTAAACTACAATAAAAATGAATGTTATGGCTGGGAAAATTAGTAAAATGGTTCAAAAATTCTGTAACGTATTTGACACTCAAATCATGGGGAATAGAAGTAAACAATTAGCAGACATCAATAGTACAATTAATGCTTCTATATGTTCAAAATTAAACCCAGTTGTAAGCTCTCTAAATTTATCTAAAAAATCCCAAGAATCCTTTATATAAGAATCTAAACATTTTCCAATAGGATTCAAAAATGTATCAACAAGTAAAGAAATACCTTCTGTAATATAATTAGAGCTGATACTATAGGCCTAAAGGGGGGATTCACGGGATATTTAAGCAATTTCAGTTTTGAGGTTGAAATCAACGGTGTTCATAACAACCAGTCTACCCCTTTTATCATCTTTCATTAAATGAATCTCTTTGTTACAATAAATATTTTTTAATGACCTTAATTTGTCTGTAGAAAAATTACATTTAATTGATCTCATTCTGTCTCCTAAAATGTGTTGGATGTTATATGTCCATACCTTTTCAGAGACAAAACTGGGTGCAATGGGGAAGGGACTATAGACACTAGATTTTTTCAACTCCTTACCCACCTCTATAACACAAAAAAAAACATTTCCTGGTGCAAAGTTTTAAGTCCACTAATATAACTAAATCAGCCTTCTTGCTAGGTAGGACTGTCATACCATTCTCAAAGAAATTAGGATAATGGTGAGACATCTCCAAATCACTAAAATTGTAAATCTTTATAATTGTTAGTAATAACAGTGCTGAATTCTTATTATGAATTATGTTTATTTACCCTTTCCTTCTCTCTGATGACTTAATGAAGTCCCATTCTGGTGTCTCACAAAAGTCTGTGTCAGATGGTTGTCTCTCTTCACGTGTCTTTGATGTATCAACCTCTCCGATATTCTCAGGGTTGGGGAGGTCTAAATGGTCAGAAAGCAAGTCATTATAATACTTATCATGATCAGAATTTACAAAATCATCACCATGTTGGCCGTCTTCACCCTCTGATGGTGATCTGAGGCACAGTATACTAACCTCGAAAAAGGGCATAGCAAAATTAATTTAAAATGGGTGGTGAAAGCCAAACATACTCTGGCTAGGCTTATAAATGCCCTGGGGCAGGTAGCCTAGTATGAACCTATGAACCTATGAACCTATGATCTAAGGTAGGCTCTTAAGTTCTCATAGTCTCCCTTATCCCTCCATATTTTTCCTCCTTCTTGATTTTGATATCATCAGCAATCTTGTCAATGTTACCAAATAATTTGACATAGTCATTTTTATGGTGTCCAAATACTAAATCCTTTTTGATAGTGATATTGAGTTGATTAATTTCCACTTCTAAAAGGACCATGTTCCTTTGGTTGAATTGCATTAATAATTCCATAAATTCCCATCTGGGTCGATCAAATAAAAGAATCAATTCTATGTTTAGTACTGAAAGAAATTTCCATACTCTAAGGCCTTTAGGCAGCAATTTGGCCTTCATGCACTGTCTAAAATAGCAGTTCTCTAGCTGTAACTTCCAGAATTTAAGTAACTTCTGTTCAGACAGGTGTAAATCTTTTTGTACAGATAGCCCTTTATTATTATTTTGTATAATATCATTGTTAAAAAACAAAGTTATATGAATATGATATCTGACACATTTAGGAGATATAATGAGATTGATTAAATACATTTTTTTCTAGAGACAAAGTGAGGTTATTAGGAAATATTTGTTGTAAGTATCCATTAGACAAGTTGAAGTCACTCCCAAATGTTAATATTTCCCTTGTTGTTGTAGTTGAAACACTGAGATAATTATTTATCTCTTCTCCAAGACATGGTGGATATCTCCTCAACCATGTTGTTAGTTGTAGTGTGCATATGTTGTGCTGGAGTGATATTCCAAACATCAGAATTATTTATAGGTTCACAGATGCATAGAAAGTTACTAGGATAATGGCCCTGGAGCCTTTAGAAGCCTAGCCATATTTATCCTGAGTTTCCAGAATTGCCTGTGGTTAGATGAGTGAAGCTCACAGAGGTAAGGGTCTATGGTAGTTAATACTGACTTCCTCTGTCCAGGAGGGACATGGGCATCACCTTAGGAGTGAATTTGTGGTCACCCATCCATTGATCTAGGTTCCATTTGAAGAGGGTCAGGGAGGAGCTCTGTTTGACGTGAATTGGAAGCTTGTTCCAGAGAAGTGGCAGTCTCAGGGAGATGTATCTTTCCCTCTATCCTGACCTGTTCATGTCAGATGCTAGGTTAAGATCCCTGGAGTGAGTGACTTTCCTGCAGTTTGATTTATGAATGTGTAGCATTTCCACCAGGGCCAGGTCACAGACTGCGCTATAAGCCAGACACAGGTCACCCCTTAGCAACCTGTAGGAGACAGAATACAGTGACAGGACATTCAGTCTTTCCACATAAGACTTGTTTTGTGCACCCTGTAATTTCTTGGTGGGAAACCTCTGTGGTCTCTCCAGTAGTTTCAGGTGTCTGGTGAGGTACATGCAAAAGGGAGCATTGTACTCAGTTATTGGTCTGATGAGGGCCAAGTATAATGGAATTATAACATCCTTAGATCTAGATGCAATGCATTTATTTATAAGGTGTGCAACATAGAATGATTTCCTTACTACTGTGGATACGTGGTGATCAAAGGTCATATTGCTATCAACCTGAGTACCCAGATCATGAATCACTGTGTCTACACTTAGGGGGGTGCTGTCTACAATATAATTAGCAGGAATGTCAGCTTTCCCAAAGGGGAAGGCATTTTTTTTGCATTTAGTTTTAATCCATGGCTTTGGCACCAATCATTTGTCTGTGTTAATCCTGACTGTAGTATATTAACACCATTGGAGGACTCAGTGATTGCTCCCAGTTTGAAATCCTCTGTGAACTTGGTCAACCACAGGCCATCCAAGTTTGTCTGGACTTCTGAGAAATAAATTCCAAACAATAAGGGGCCGAACACAGAACCATGTGGTATGCCACTGGTGATTGGTCTTTTGCTAGAGGTGAAGTCACCCACTTTCGCAGTATGATTCCAGTTGGTGAGTCATTTGGCTACCTGTCTGACAATGTAGGGGTTAATTCCAAATTAGGAAAGTTTCTCTATAATACATGGGTAGGGAATTGTGTCAAATGCCTTGGCTAGGTCAAGATAGGTGGTAAGCAGTGTCTTTCCCTCATCCAGGGCCTTGGTGACTTTCTCAAAGAAGTCAACTATGTTTAATAGGCATACCTGCCTTTAATGAATCTGAACTGGGTTGGGACCAGAGTTTGGATATTATTTATGTCCTTATTAATAATGTCCATTATGATTCTTTCCATGTCCTTCCAGATGAGGCTAGTCAAGCTTATGGATGATGTGATGATAGGAGGTACTGCCAGCCATGCCCGGAGAAGTAGGGCAGTGGATGTATGACTTGTGCCAGCACAGCTAGCTGAAATTTTATAAATAATTATATCTCATTTCTAAATCAAGCTGATTTGTACAGATGCTTGTGCTGAAAATGTATTTGTGAGCTCTGCATGTGTTAATTGTGTTAAAATGTATCAACAGTGCATCCTGCTGAAATGAAGAGAAATGTACATGTATTATGGTAATTAAATGCATATGTTTTAATAAAGGACAGTGGCACAGCAAAGATTAACTAGCTGACTTATTTTAAGAAAAATAAGTGTAAATTAGCTGTTAAATCATTGAAAGGCACCCCACAGTGGTGAATAGAACTGGAGATGCTGGGTTTGGGACAGAGCCTTTGTTCATTAGCTCAGTGAAAAGAGGGGAGGCCTCAAGGCACAGCCATAAAAGCTCTAAATGTGTATTGTAGCAGTCTTGAATATTATATTTTACAGGGAGTAATCTGAGAGTAATTGAGTATTCTGTTTGGGAGCCTGACTAGAAAAGCTGCTCATGTATTTCATCTTGCCTTGCCCAAGTAAGTTATTAGAGAATAGTAAATTGTCTTAGATTCAGTCAGGAATATAGTGAAACTTAGTTTAGATATTGTTTTTCTTTATTTGTATGAGTCTGTCCATCAATGTTGTTTTCAATATTATCTGTGATTTGAACTCTGCTGTTTACTGTGAATATAGATATATGTTATTTTATTATTTATTATTAAATATATTTAATACTTTTATTGTGGCTGGTCCTTAGTATCTAACCTTTGAGAGTACTTATATTTATTTGGTGACACTGTGAAGATCACTCCAGAAGGCCTAGCCATCTTGGTGTACTACTACCATTTGTATTAGTATTAATATTGGGCAGTATAATTGGACACCATTTGATAAGTGCTTTAAAGTAGCTGATATTGGAGTATCTGGTGGCAGTAAGTCTACCTTGTAGTCTGGGCAGAAGGGAGCATAGCTAGTAAATCTGTGCCAGCCTTTCCCAGGTGTGTATGTGATAAAAATCAAATCTCTCAATTTGTGTGTGTGTGTGTGTGTGTGTGTGTGTGTGTGTGTGTGTGTGTGTGTGTGTGTGTGTGTGTGTGTGTGTGTGTGTGTGTGTGTGTGTGTGTGTGTGTGTGTGTGTGTGTGTGTGTGTGTGTGTGTGTGTGTGTGTGTGTGTGTGTGTGTGTGTGTGTGTGTGTGTGTGTGTGTGTGTGTGTGTGTGTGTGTGTGTGTGTGTGTGTGTGTGTGTGTGTGTGTGTGCCAGCTACTTGGGGCAGAGACACAAATCACTGGATTTACAGAGAGGGTGCTGGAGGACTTGGCTTGGACACCTGGCTAGGACATAACCCTACAGCTGTACCAGTGGGGAGTCTTATTGGGGTCTGGAGGGAGACAGATTTAGAGATATCCAGACCCTGGTGTGTTCCCTGTATCCTCTTAAAGGAAATTGTACTTGGTGTAGAGAGGTCTGCATCTGGAAATACTGACTGTATCAATTTGTATTCCAAGTGCACGTCCCTCTCCACTGTCACTGGTGAGGATTCAGGCTCCTTGATTACTGGCTTAGCATGAGGATGACACATAGTGGTAACCATCACATACTGGTAGCAGTGGTGGGTGTCACAGGCCTATAATTCACAGTGTCTGTTGATGGCTCCCCTTTGTGCAGAGGAATTATTGCTGCTGTCCTATATTCTTCTGGAACATAGACAGTTTTCTGGCTGTGGTTAAACAGTGGTCCAAGTGGGTCTGCTAGTTCACATTTCAAGTAGTTTAAAAGGCAACCTGGGATGTTGTCTGGTCCCATTGATGCTGTTTTTTTGGCCTTGGAGAGCACCAAGATGACCTGCTCTTTTCAGATAATAGGATGAGGAATGTCATTAGGTATTCTTTAGGGGATGACTGGAGGGGGAGTTGGGGGTTGAAATTTTCTCCAAATCTGTCAGCTAGCAGTTTGGCTATTACCTCTGGTTGACTACAGGTGGTGCCATCCACATCCAGTTCAGCACATAGCTGGGTATTCCCTTTCTGATTCTATGTGTAGTTAAAAAATACCTTCTCATTATCCTTAGCAAGAGAGGCTATTTTTGCTTTGTAATTATCTTTGAAGGGCTTGACAAGAGCTCTAATTTGTTTGTTTAAGCTACAGAGGGATTTCTTCCTCAGCTGAGTCAGTTCCCTCTTGTTCTTGGACATTAGTTTTTTTTTCTCTTGTTGTATAGCCTGTTTATATTAGCGGTTCACCAGGGTGGCTTGTTTTTTCAGCAAGACTAGTTTTAATCTGGTCAGGTACAGCCGATTCTATAAAACTTCTTAAGTGGTTATACAGGGCACTGGTGCACACCTCTGCATAAGAGACCATGTTATTTGCATTCAAGGGGGCTGTAAAAATTCTTATACTATCACCTAGTAGGAGGTAATTTGTCTTAGAAAAATTCTTAAGCAGTTTTGAGCTTGATGGGTGCCTAGTCTTATAATTACATCAAAGGAGACTGGTCTATGCTCTGATCTTACCAAGGAGGACATCACATCACATAGGGGGGGTGAAATGCTCTCCCATGTTTGTGAGTACTATTTCCAGGACATTTGAGCCTCTTGTGGGTGTGCAGACTAGGTGTTCCAGAGCATTTGCACTGACAAATTGCAAGAACCTGTTAGCCAGCATGCTTGTTTTCATGTATGTTTCCCAGTCAATGGTAGGATAATTAAAATCACCCACAAGTAAGGTGTCAAGCTGTATGGCAAGTGGTTCTAGTAAGTCCAGGTATGCGGTATGCTTTCCTTGTTTCACAGTGGGGGACCAACAGCTAGCTATGATGTGACAGGGGGCTTTACCTATAGTTAATTGCACACTGAGTAGGTGAAGTGAGTCATACTGTTTGACCAGTGTTGGGGTGTACTTATCTTTAATGAAGATGGATACATCTCCTCCTCCTTTGATTTTTTTCATGGTCAGTTTATTGTCTCAAGGTATGGAGGGCACTGTAGGGGCTGTTGTCGGGTGGCACACTGGTGTTGTGGGCTATGTGACACTTTGGTTGTGATTGGTGTTTGCGTTTCAGCTTCAGAGGTCCTTGTTGCTTGGGCAGGTTACTGTTAAGGGCTTCCACATATGTGGGTTTAGTGTTGCTATGTGTGGGTGTTGATGGTGTGGGTTTTGAAGGGCTATGTGTTGCTTGAGGTGTAGTGCAGGTGTTAACCTTCTCCTCTTGACTGTCTAGCACAATCTTGGGTGGAGAGAGCTTTGCTTCCAGTTTTGCTATGCAAGTACATCTCTCACAGGTTGTAGTGTTGAGTGGTAGGAGGAGATGGTTGTCTGTGTACATGAGGCAATTGCTGCATTGCCCCAGTATGCCCAGATTCACCATGTGGACAGGAGAAATCACCGGAAGCTGACCCCTGGACATGCCTGGTTTGGTGCTTTTTTTGTAAAGTGCAAGAGTTGTTTTCCCCTACCTTAGCAAGGAAATTTGCAATTATAGGCTGTTTAGTGCCTATGATTAATTTCTCCTTATTAACAAGTAGAGTTGAGTGGTTGTATCAGTTTCAAACTTCCTAGTGCTTTCCAGCAGGTTTTAAAGCAAGTGCTAGTCACAGGGATTTTTAAAGGTCAGATGAAAAAAAATAGTTTATACTAAACACTGCAGTGTGCACTAGAGGAGTTAGAAGTGAAAGTAGGTAACTTAAGTTTTACCTGTCTAAAAAGTTAAGTTTTAGTGGAGAGTCATTATTTTTAAAACAGCAAGATAGATTGGAAGGGGGTGGTAACTTTTGTATTCTGGTACTACGGAATACAGTAGGATGGCCAAAAAATTTAAATAGTCAATGTAATGTCAAAAGCTGCTGCCCAACAGTCTGAATTCCTGCATATCCAAATAAAAAATGTAAAACACAAGCACAGGAATGTTAGTCGGCAAAGCGATGACGGCCTGCACCTGTCACCCCTGGGATTCCGGATATTGGCTAAGGCTCTTGCCACCCCCATAGTGCCTTTTTTAGGCAAGGCTCAAATTCTAAATGTACCACCCTAGAAAACAAAAATGGGAAGAAACTGAGGGTAATGCTGCTCAATGCCAGAAGTCTAAATCTCAAAATGCACGCACTCGAGGCCCTTCTCAGTATGGAGAACATTGATGTCTGTGCTGTAACTGAAACCTGGTTCAAGGCTCCTGAGAGCACCCCGGCACTATTAGGTTTTACCTCATATCATGCGTTCCGGCCCCAAAACCTGGACCACACCACAAAAGGTGGGGGTGCATCCATATTCATAAAGGATACCCACACCTCCAGGTTGGTGGCAACGCATAAGCTCGGAAACCATCCAGGTGCAACTAACCATAGGCAAAACTGCTCTACAAATTGTAGCATGCTACAGGCCACCCTCTCAAACTCAGGAACCCCACACAGCCTTCCTGAAGACACTGGAGGGTATAAATTTATCTCCAAACACCATCATATTGGGTGACTTCAACTACCCGAATATAGACTGGGAACATTACTCAAGCCCTAACTTTCTAGCCCAACGGTTCCTGGAGTTCATAAATTCAAATGCCATGGAACAGCTAGTCACTGTTCCCTGAGAGGAGAAAATATGCTAGATCTCATTATCACAAACATGGGGACAAAATGCTCCACACCAGAAGTATATCCCTCATTGGTGAGATCTGATCATAAACTAATCTCACTGGAAATCCACATCCCGCCCCCACCCCAAACAAAAAAGACCACAGTGAAGAACTTCTCTAAAGCAAACTTCACACTACTCAAGACTGGTGTGGTATCCTTCAAGGCCACTGAGCCAGTGGAAACCACAACCCAAGCTGCGGAAGCCCTTACAAATGCCTTCTATGAACACCTCCAGGACTGCATGGATCAGGCAATCCCAAATAAAACCAAGACTCTTTCCATAAAGGGCAAACATCCAGTCTGGTGGACCCCAGCCATTAACAAACTTTACAATAAGAGGAGAAAGCTATTACATGATAGAACAAAATCCATAAAAGGGAAGTCACCCTGATCATTATTAGTAAAAAATACGAGCACTCATAAAATCAACTAAGGCCAATTTTGAGAGAAAAATTGCCATGGATTCAAAGGACAATCATAAGGCCTTTTTCAGCTATGTTAGAACCTGGGTGGAAACTCCCAGATATGCTCAGAATTAGTCCAAAATGATACAAAAATCACTGAACCCACAGACATTGCCAACATACTGGCAGACAGGTTCAGTGCAAACTTCACCCCCCCCCTAAAGGAGAGATAACTATCCCAGCGGAGTGTAGCCTCCCAGACATCTCAAATGCGCAGGTGAAAGCTGCTCTCTCTAAAGCTAAAAACACAGCATCAATGGGACCGGATGGTGTCCCCGGCTGTGTGCTACATGAGCTAAATGAGGAATTAAACCCACACATAAGGCAGCTGTTTAATCTCAGCCTTACCACATGATACGTGCCCAAGGAGTGGCGTACGGCAACTGTGGTCCCACTCCACAAAGGTGGTGCCTCTACGGACCCTGGTAATTACCGCCCCATAAGCTTAACAAGTCTAGTCTGCAAAGCTATGGAGAGGATCATAATGGAGCTCATAAACAAAGATATAGGGGACTTGCAGACATTGGACCCGACCCAGTTTGGCTTCGTCAAGGGAAGATCATACCTTTTGAACTTGGTCGACTTCTTCGAAACAGTCACCAAGGCCATTGATGAGGGAAAGGCAGTCCATACAGCCTACCTTGACCTTGCAAAGGCTTTCGACACAATACCCCACTCGGGTATTGTAGAAAACTTACCAGCTTAAATGTAAACCCATATGTCACAAGATGGGTTGCAAACTGGCTTAAGGACAGAACCCACAGAGTTAGAGTTGCTGGCGCTATGTCAGACTCCAAGCCGGTCACAAGTGGTGTCTCACAGGGCTCGGTCCTTGGCCCCCTATTGTTCGGCATCTACTTCTCAGAAGTACAGGCCAACATGAGAGGACTTTGGCTGACAAAGTTTGCAGACGACTGCAAACTGGGCGCCATAGTGGAAAGTGCATCGGACACGGATATCCTTCAGAAGGGACTCACGGAAACAGATAGCTGGTGCCAGAGCCATGGCCTGAAGTTAAACGCCAAAAAATGTATAGTCATACCCTTCGGGAAAAACAAGGTAACCCCAAGCTACCATATAGGTAGCAATCCACTAAGCACAGAAGAGGTTATCAGGGACCTGGGGACCCAGGTTGACAGTGGCCTTTCTTTTGACACTCACATTGCTAAAGTGGTTAGAAAGACCTTCTACATTGCCCACCTGATCATGAAGGGATTCACATCCAGATCTAGTGAGGTCATTGTTCCCCTGTACTCTTCACTTATCAGACCAATGATTGAGTACAATGCCCCATTCGGGACATATCTCACCCGACATCTGCAGCAATTGGAGAGACCCCAAACGTTCCTCACCAAAAGGATAAAGGGACTCCAAAATCTGTCATATGCTGCCAGATTGAAGAAACTCCAGCTCTATTCAGTCGCATACTGTCTGCTCAGAAGTGACATGTGCCTGACATACAAGGCCATGCCCAACCCGGAATTAATGGACATGCTCCACCTCAAAAAATCCAAATCCACCAAAACCACTAGAGCAAGCAACTTAAACCTTAGCACGGATATAATTAGGACATGCTGGAGGGATAGATTTATCACTCAGAGACTCCCTATGCTGTGGAATAAAATCCCGGTCCATGTGAGGCAGAGCACCTCGCTGGCTCTGTTCAAGAGAAATCTTGACCTGTGGATGGGAGATCGTAGGTTTACCCCGGGAATCATCTCTGTGTCACTGCTGGACAGAGGCACAACAAACTAATGGGCACAGTATTTTTTCATATAAGGGGTGGTGTAACCCACAAAAATTTGGGCTAGGCTTATAAATGCCTTAGGGCAGATAGCCTAGTATAAACCTATGAACCTATGAACCTATGATACAGTCCACATACACAATTCCCAGTAAATTCAGAAGGAAATCAGGCAGTTTTCACTTCACCAAGAACAATGCAAATTCGAAGCATAAAAAACTTTATTTATTGGTCATATATACGCAAACTTGGCAAGCGCTTTCACCCAACTGGGCTTCTTCAAGCCAAAAAAAACTGCAGGTTCAAAGAATCCAATAAATACTCTATTCATAGTGACATCACATCCTATGAATTAATTAACAAATAAAATACACACATACTACATCAAACAAATTATGCACGTTAAAAACAATATATATTTCCCATAAAAATACATATACTAAGTTTGATATGTATAGCGACACAATCTATTTACTAAAAGCCACTAACTTATTACTGCAATACATGTATAGCACTGAGGAAAATGCATACATAAAAGACAGAGTGTATAAAAAGTATAGATACATGGAGCTCAGCATGAATAATAACCCAACTATCCCACTACACATCAAACTCTAAGTTTCTTTCCCTTCAACATAAGTTTTAAGGGCACCCTTTCATTCAACCCGGGTGCCCGATCTGACAATATGTTCAGTTTCACAATTGGCCTTAGGCTGAAAATAAAAACAGCGTTGCGTGACAGGATGTATAAACATTGCTGTACTATCTATCTGTGAACAATAGTTGCATTTCCGACATGGGATAGTGTTGCCATCAGTAGAATTATTAACATTATTATTATATATTAATTATTATATAATTAATTATTAACATGATAATTATTAAGTCTACCTGGACCACACAGGATCCTATATAAATTAAGATGATTTCTATATGTAAACCTTGATGTCTGACCTACTATATCATAAAGGTTCATAAAGGATTTACTAACAGTTGACCCGAATATTTATGATATAGTGGGTCAGATTGTCTATCTTGCTACCTGTAGGTCATGCCCAGATTTTTATGTGGTCAAGACCAACAGGAGACTAAAAGATAGAATTAGGGAACATCAGTATAATATCTGGATTAAGTCCGAGAGAAATGCATTCGCGAGACATGTCTTGGAAATGTCTGTTGAACATACTTTTAAGTTTTTAGTTGTACAAGTGAATCGATCCACTATCAGAAGAGATGATGTGATGAATAACACTGAACAGATTGAAACTAAATGGATAATTAGGTTAAGAGCAGATCGGGCACCCGGGTTGAATGAAAGGGTGCCCTTAAAACCTATGTTGAAGGGAAGGAAACTTAGAGTTTGATGTGTAGTGGGATAGTTGGGTTATTATTCATGCTGAGCTCCATGTATCTATACTTTTTATACACTCTGTCTTTTATGAATGCATTTTCCTCAGTGCTATACATGTATTGCAGTGATAAGTTAGTGGCTTTTAGTAAATAGATTGTGTCGCTATACATATCAAACTTAGTATATGTATTTTTATGGGAAATATATATTGTTTTTAATGTGTATAATTTATTTGATGCAGTATGTGTGTATTTTATTTGTTAATTAATTCATAGGATGTGATGTCACTATGAATAGAGTATTTATTGGATTCTTTGAACCTGCAGTTTTTTTTGGCTTGAAGAAGCCCAGTTGGGTGAAAGCGCTTGCCAAGTTTGCGTATATATGACCAATAAATAGAGTTTTTAATGCTTCGAATTTGCATTGTTCTTGGTGAAGTGAAAACTGCCTGATTTCCTTCCGAATTTACTGGGAATTGTGTATGTGGACTGTATCACTTTGCCGACTAATATTCCTGTGCTTGTGTTTTACAATAAATTTAAATAGTTGAAGGGGAGTGATTTCACAAAATGATAATGTTGTGCTTACTCACACAAGCCAGTAAAAACAGAGAGGAAATGAGATATATGTTCAAATTAACATAAGGGGAAGGCAACTAGAAAGACAGTGGTGTTTAAGAACAGTACAGTAACCGGGTGAGATGGTGGAGAAAAACATTTCTGCCTGACTCACAAGAGACAGAGCTGTGGTCTCTTTTCAAGTTTTAACATGCAGTTAAAAGCAGAATACAAGTAAAACACAAGGTAAATAAAACAAATCACAGTATTCAAAATAGAAAAAGGCAATAAAGTAATACAAAAAATATAAAGCAAACTAACCTTTCCCTCACAGCAAAGTGTAGAAGACTCTGGGTGAGCCTTTCTGGTAAAGCTCTAAAATGTTTCATTTTACCCCTTAAATAGAAGGTTTAGTTCCTGGCTCCACCCCCTCAGTCCACAGATGATTAACCTTAACTGTCCTGTTCTATTGACTTGTACTAATTTCTGCCTAACTCACAAGAGACAGAGCTGTGGTCTCTTTTCAAGTTTTAATATGCAGTTAAAAGCAGAATACAAGTAAACCACAAGGTAAATAAAACAAATCACAGTATTCAAAATAGAAAAAGGCAATAAAGCTATACAACAAATGTATTTATTTATTATTATTATTTATTTTACAATTGTTAAGCAGGTTAGTCTGTCTGAGCTTTTGGCTCATTTTCAGCAGAGACCCGGGGAGAAAAGCTCTGCATAGTACAATTTTGATTAGCATTTTTGACATACATCATGCAAAGAATTTTGTAAGAAAAGCTTGCAACATTAAAGAGAGAAAATAAACTATCACTGTATGAGCACATCCACTCATGCATGAATCGTGCCATCCCAAATAGAACCAAAATGCTCTCATCCAAAAAAAGGAAGCCAATCTGGTGGTCCCCTGCCATAAACAAACTTTGCAACAAAAGGAAGAAACTTTTGCAAAAAAGAGGAAAATCCCAGGATGCAAAAAACTCCCTTACTAGCCTCAGTAAGAAACTGAGATGCCTCATAAAATCCTCCAAAGCTAGTTACGAAAATAAAATTGCCAAAGATTCCAAAGACAACCACAAAGCATTCTATAACTATGTCAAGAATCTAAATGGCAATGCTCAGGTCTGCTCTGAGCTAAAACAGAATGGCATTAAATATACTGATCCAAAGGATATTGCCAATATCCTGGCAGATCGATTCAGTGCCAACTTCACCCCCCTCTCACCCCCTAAATGGCCCATCTTAATACCGGAAGATTGCCAAATTCCAGTAATAACGGCCACACAGGTACAAAACGCACTCTCTAAAGCCAAGAATACAGCATCCATGGGACCAGATGACATCCTGGGCTGTGTACTACATGAACTACAATATGAACTGGCACCAAACCTAAGTGTCATGTTTAATCATAGCCTCACCTCAGGTTTCGTGCCCACTGAGTGGCGCAGAGCTACATTTATCCCAATCCACAAGGGGGGATCCACCTTGGATCCCGGAAACTACTGTCCCATCAGTCTGACAAGCCTTATCTGCAAGGCCATGGAGCGTATTATCATGGAACTTATAAACAAAGACATTGGCAACCTTCAAACACTGGACCCCACCCAGTTTGGGTTTGTGAAGGGCCGATCTTGTCTCCTGAACCTGATTGACTTCTTTGAATCAGTCTCCAGAGCCATGGATAAGGGTAAGGTGGTCCACACAGCCTATCTAGACCTTGCCAAGGCCTTTGACACCATCCCCCACTCTGGAATCATAGATAAACTTACTAAGTTGGGCATTAATCCCTATGTCACCCAATGGGTTGCTAAATGGCTTACTGATAGAATCCACACTGTAAAAGTAGCCAACTCCAAATCCAGCTCCAGACAAGTGACAAGTGGAGTACCTCAGGGTTCAGTCCTGGGGCCGCTCTTGTTTGGCATCTACTTCTCTGAAGTACAGGTCAACACTAAGGGACTCTGGCTAACAAAGTTTGCAGATGACTGCAAACTGGGAGTCATTATTGAATCCCCAAATGATGTGGATACTCTACAAAAGGGCTTACAGAAACAGATGCTTGGTGCTAGAGCCATGGGCTCAAGCTCAATGCCAAGAAATGTATTGTTATCCCCTTTGGGAAAAAACATGTATCCATGAATTACCATATAGGTGGCAGTACACTAAACACAGAAAGTGTGATAAGAGACTTAGGGACACAGGTGGACAGTGGTCTCACCTTCGATAACCACATTGCCACAACAGTCAGGAAATCCTTCTATGTGGCACACCTCATCACGAAGGGCTTTTCATCCAGAAAGAAGGAGGTCATTGTCCCACTGTACTCATCCCTCATTAGACCCATTATAGAATACAACTATAAAAATGTAAAAAAAGTTCCTGGGATCCAACAAACAAAAATCGAAGCCAACCACAACGTAGCAGCAAATGATACCAGGAAAAGCTGGATTCTTGCACCAAAACAGTACTCTTTATTTGAACCACAAAAGACAATGTTGAGCGCTTTCATCAATATAAAACGACTTCTTCAGAACACAATACATAAAAAATCACTCCTTTATATACTAAAAAAATGCCATTTTCACCAATTATTCAATTAATGACTAGGCTGGCTTTAAAGAGTAAAGTTCCTCCCATTTCTATCCAACCTGGTACTTTTTTTATAAAAGCTTTTAAAATATCTATGAATATATACACGATCGATGTAAAAGTGTGCATAATTCAATAAAATTATTGCATCTAGACTTAAATCTGATACTACATTACAATATTAAACATCGCTAGAAAAAATCGAAACCTATGCATTTTGTTTTGCAGTCCAGTTGGATGTTATACATCAAAAGATATGTCCGTTATCTGGACGATATCTTTGTTCTCTGGGAAGGAGATAAGGAAAAACTCATTGAATTTGTAGATTATATTAATCACACCACTAGTTACCTCAAGTTCACATATCAATTTGATACGGTGGGGATTAATTATCTTGATGTGTATCTTTACAGTGATGGGAAGTCCTTCCAGTCTCGGATTTATAGGAAGGACACATATAGCAATGGATACTTGCACTTTGATAGTGCCCACTCCTATTCAACTAAATGGAGTATAATTAGGGGGCAGTGTATTAGAGCTGCCAGAATGACATCAGTCAAGAAATGCATGCTGCAAGAACTATCATATATTGGTGGTTTATTTATGGATAAAGGATATCCCCCAGTTATGATTAAAGATGTGATTTAATATGTATCTCAAGAATGGGGCAGAAAGTATCCGCCTCTCCTAGGTGTTGGATTACAGAATACCAAGGAGGGAAACAACAACAATATTATTAATATAAGTAGTAGAAATGACAAATATACCAAAGCATGCATATTAAAATATGGCAGGCACACGAAGGAAGTAAAGGACATTATTATGTCCAATTGGAACATATTGACAAGTGACACAGCTATAAAGGAGAAGGTACCCCATAGACCGCAATTTGTATACAAAACGGGGAATAATTTGAAGAGAATAATTGAAGTAAAATCTAGTTACCAGAGGAAAAGTAAGATACACAAAATGGGCACTAAGAAATGTGGACATTGTAATTTTTGCAGATACATTTTTGAAGCACCTTCTATTACTTTAAAAAACAGTATTAGAAGTAAGGTGAGATTTTGTCATGGAAATTGTCAGACCCAGCATTTAATATATTTAGGAATATGTGATACATGTATGAATTATTATGTTGGGAAAACTGATCGCTGTTTGAAAAACAGAATCTACGATCATATGTACTGCATTAGAAAATACGACATTAATAATGCCCTGTCTTGTCACCTGATTAATAATCCAGATTGTACTGGCTTCAAATTTGCCATTCTCGAAGTGGTATTATCTAACCCTAGAGGGGGAAACATCAAGGCAATAGTGGGTGAAAAAGAAATCAAGTGGCAGATAAGACTTAATGCAGCCACATCCCCTGGATTAAATGAAATGATTCCTACCAAACCCTTAGTTAGAGCATAAAAAAGCATATGTACTTGATCAGTGTTTTAGAAAATACATATAGTTATATAATTGGTTCATCAGTTATTGTTGTATAGGGCAACATTTTTAGGTAGTCATCTTATATATAGTTTCTTTTTATTACAAGTTATTGTTTTTATAAATGCTTTATTTCACTATTTATACACAATATGTATCTTGATTTATAATACAAATACAGATATGTATAGTGTTAATATTATCAATTTATACAGTCCTTTTTGTATAATAAGGATATTGTATAAGTCTTTAAAAATGTATAGGTTTTGATTTTTTCTAGCGATGTTTAATATTGTAATGTAGTATCAGATTTAAGTCTAGATGCAATAATTTTATTGAATTATGCACACTTTTACATCGATCGTGTATATATTCATAGATATTTTAAAAGCTTTTATAAAAAAAGTACCAGGTTGGATAGAAATGGGAGGTACTTTACTCTTTAAAGCCAGCCTAGTCATTAATTGAATAATTGGTGAAAATGGCGGGGTTTTTTTAGTATATAAAGGAGTGATTTTTTTATGTATTGTCTTCTGAAGAAGTCATTTTATATTGATGAAAGCGCTCAACATTGTCTTTTGTGGTTCAAATAAAGAGTACTGTTTTGGTGCAAGAATCCAGCTTTTCCATTATAGAATACAATGCCCCATTTGGTATGTACCTCTCAAGACATCTGCAACAACTGGAAAGGCCTCAGAAATACCTCACTAAAAGAATCACAGGCCTAAAGCAGATGCCCTACGCTGACCGCCTTAAAAAACTCCAACTATACTCTGTCGCATATCGTCTACTCAGAGGCTATCTCTGCTTAACATACAAGGCCATGTCAAACCCAGAGCTGTTGGACATGCTACACTTAAAGAAATCCCAATCCCTCAGAGCTACATGCTCCAGGGATCTAAACCTTGTCATCACAATAAACAAAACATGCTGGAGGGATAGGTTCCTGACCCAGAGACTCCCCAGACTCTGGAATATATTGCCCATACATGTCAAGCAGAGTGCCTCTTTGGACCTCTTCAAGAGGAACCTTGACAATTGGATGGGAG
Source organism: Protopterus annectens (assembly GCF_019279795.1). Lineage (NCBI taxonomy): Eukaryota > Metazoa > Chordata > Ceratodontiformes > Protopteridae > Protopterus > Protopterus annectens. The sequence continues at coordinate 1,826,405,107 of NC_056726.1, read as the reverse complement.
AAAGGAAATTCCCCCCAGGGATCACGTCAGTCACCCTGCTAGACAGGGGTCCAGGAAAGTAAATAATGTGGGAAGAAATAGCCAGGGAATTGTTATGGCTAGGCTTGTATAGGCCCTAGGTCTGATAGCCTAGTACTAACCTATGAACCAAAGTTAGACAGTACAGCATCATTAATACAATGGTTAAAAAAACATAGAGAGGATAATACTTTGAAAAATAGTTATTAAAATAACTAAGTTAGTCATTAATAGATAACCTAGATATAAAAGCATAGATCCGTTTGAGGTAGGTACCTAGCTGAGTAGTTATAAGCATTTTTAACTACTCTGCGATTGAGGAAAAGTTAGAGGTGATTGGAGATACTGCAGGATGAGAGGGTAATAGTTTCAGGATGGATTTATGCAATGGCAGGACCATTTACTAATGAGGTATTTATGAGTGGCATATTTGAACTGCCTGCTTTGGTAGAAAGATTTAATCTCAAGTGGTACTAGGTTCCAAGTTTTGGCATGGTGGTAGTTATAGAGTAGACAACCCATTTTAGTTCTGGGTTTGTAAATCTATAGGAGTCGTTGATCAGAGCTGCAAAGTGACCTGGGGGGAGTATCTAGATATAATAGTGGAGAGGCTAGGGCAAAAGGGCAAGTACAGGATGGAGTGCATAATTTGTAGTTGATATAGTTGATATAGTTGGAGCATATGGGGGAGTTCTAACTAGTCAAGTTGCTTAAGAGAGAGGTAAAGGTGAGATGTATAAGGTTGGTTTGCTGCAAATCTGGCTACCTTGTTATAGGTGGTTTCAAGTCATGCAATGACTGTAGAGTTAATGTTAGTGAAAATATGACAGCAGTATAATAGTGTGGGAAGTAAGAAAGCATGTGTGAGGGTGATTCTGTCTGTGTTGGTTAAGTATTTCTTATTATGATAGAGGTGTCCAAGTTTCTGGTGAGTTTTTTTGATACTATTAGTAATCTGTAGTTCAAATTTCAGTTGGTCGTCAATAGTGATGCCTAGGAGTTTAGTGCTAGGTTCACTAGTGATGATGGTGTTATTGCTAGATAAAATGTTGAAAGATGTTTTAAGATTGTTGTGGTTTTTAGGGAAGAAGAGAAGGAGCTTAGTTTTCTTAGCGTTTAGTATTAATTTGTTTTCACAAAGCCATGTTTCTATAGTATTAAAAGATGATTAGGTGGTGGCAAGGAGGTTGGATGGGTTATCAGCAATTGTGATGACAGTAGAGTCATCAGCATATTATACCAGTGATGACAGTGGGCAAGCAGAGTATAGTTTGTTAGTGAATATGTTTAAGAGCAGAGGTCCAAGGATAGATCCCTGTTGGACACCCATTTGAACTGGGAGGGGGGGGTGATAGTGCTGAGAGCCATTTCACTGATTGCTGATATTGAGAGAGGTAGCTAGAGAATGAGGAGATGGTGGGAGGAGAGAAATTAAGGTGAGTCAGTTTCTCTAAGAGGAGAGGGTGGGAGACAGTGTAAAAGGCTTTAGAGAGGTCAAGGAACAAGGATGAGACACGTTTATTTTCATCACTAGCAAGAGATATGGTGTTGATGAAGGATATTAGAGCAGTTGTAGTACTGTGATTAGGATGGAAGCCGTGTTGAGTGGGTTTGAGATAGTTTTCTTGGAGAAGGTGCTGCATAGTTTGTTTATGAATACATTTTTCTAATATTTTTGAGAGAGGTGATAGTATAACAATAGGTCTGAAGCTCGTTATATCTGAGGAATTGCCGCCTTTATGGATGGGCAAAGTGTAGAATTTCTTCCAAATAGAGGGGACATATGATTCAGATATAGAGTGGTTAATCAAGATGGGCAGTGGATAGGTCAGGGGTTCAGAGGCAATCTTAAGAAAATAGGAAGGTAGATTGTCTACTAAAGGAGAACAGGTCTTGAGTTTTGATAGTAGAGATTTAATGTAATTTGTAGGCACTGCCTTCAGGTAGAAGGAGTCAGTGGTGTTGTCAAGAGAAGATGGACAAGTGACAGTATTCACAGTGTATCATTTAGGGAGAGAATTTATTAAGGTAGTAATGGAGTTTATGAAGTAATTATTGAATTTAGTGGCAGTATTTTCTGGGGTTTCACTGGGACAGAGATTTGGGGGAGAGGGGTCTCCGGGATGAAGAATATGATTAATAGAATTCAAGAACTTTTTAGAATCTGATTTTATGGAAGTGGGGGGGGTGAATAATATTTTAATGTGTCTTGGTGTACAAGTTGTTTGATTTTATTTATGAGTTCTTTATAAATTTGAAGGAGAGATGATGTTTTAGATTTTTTCCATGTTTTCCAAGCCCTATCTCAATTTTTCATAAGAGTACGTGTCATCTGTGTTAACCAGGGAGCTATGTTAGATTTAAATCTAATAGTACGGAGGGGGGCATAGGAGTCTAAAATATTGAGGAAGGTGGTGTTGAAAAAGTGGTCAGCTTCATACAAGGACAGGTTATTAAGATAAGACCAATTAATTTTGGAGAGGGATTCAGTAAAGGACTCTGGGCAAAAATGATTAAGTTTGTGGGCAGTAATGTACTTGCAAGCTTTGGTGAGATGGGGAGTGTGTCTAGTGACACTGACAGGGCAATGGTCACTAAGTGCATTTGGGAGGGTGAGGGGATTATGATAGTTTTGTGGGTGAGAGACCAGGATCCAGTTTAGGAGAGAAGTAGTGAGGTGATATTTATTAGTGTATGTGGGGGTAGTGATTAGCTGCTCAAATCCATGTAAATTAATACAGGAACTAGTGTTAGGGGATAGTATTGAGAGCCAATCAATGTTTACATCTCCCAACATGATGGTTTCATTATGTATGTTATGAAAGAAGTGGGATAGTATGTTTTCAAGTGTAGTTGTATTTTCTCCTGGGGAAATATAGATTGCTACGACTGTTATGGAGGTAAATTTGTTTAGTCTGAAGTTTGTAAGAAGAAGCTCAGCTGGGGAGAATGATGGCAGAGGAGATTTGGGACAGTCTACTGAGAGCTGATCAGAGTAGAGTATTGCGACTCCACCTCCTTTTTTGTTATGCTGATCCAATCTAAGGATGTTATAGCCAGGAGGGATGAGTTGACTATCTAGGTGTTGAGGGTTAAGCCAAGTTTCAGTTAAGCTGACTATATCAGGCTTGTAATATGATAACCATGCATGAAATTCATGGATTTTGTTTGTAATACTTCTCAGGTTGATGGAACTAAGGATGATTTCCTTTTTTTAAGTAAGGGAGGTTGCAAAGGGTAGGTACTTGGGGATTCGTATTAAGGCTAGAGAGGGAGGGGCCAGGGTTAGGGTGAATGTTGCCTGATAATAATAGTAGATTAAAGTAAGGTATCTGTCTCAACAGTAAGAGTTTAGTTTTAGTTTTTATAGCCATAGGGGAGGTGAGGTAATTTAATTTTTGGGATGGAGGTAGTAGATGGTAGGATGTATGGGCAGATATGAAGATCTTAGTGTGGTTTAGTTATTGGGTTGGTAGTATAGTTGGAAGGGAGGAAATGAGGAGAAGGCAGTTTGAAATGATAGGCAGTGATATAGCAGAGGACATAGAGAAGTGGTATAGGGAGATAGATTAGTGTTTTAGCAGACATGGTGTATAGGCGGGGCTAAAGGAAATGTGGAGGTGGGGAGATGAAGATTAGTTTATTTGTAAAGTGTGAGAAGTTTATTGGGTAGTAGGTTAGAGCATGAGGTGAGTTTAGAGAGGTGAGAGGAAAGGAAGTATTGGAGAGGAGATTTGTGGGAGAGGAAGAAGGTGTGGTTAATTTAGCCAGGTATAAAGGGAATGATATGTGGGGTGGGAGGAGAGCAAAGTGAGCCCGAGCATAGTGAGGGTGAGCGGAGCGGGGCAACACCTACCTAGTAGGAATTGGGCCAAAAAAAAAAGTAGCAGTCAGCTCTACGTTTGTGGGGCAGGTATGATGGCAGATGTAGGGTAAAAAATATTAAAATATTAAAAAAGAAACTAACCGTTCCCTCACAGCAAAGTGTAGCAGAGTCTGGGTGAACCTTTCTAGTAAAGCTCTGAAATGTTTTGTTTTACCCCTTAAATAGAAGGTTTAGTTCCTTGCTCCAACTCTTCAGTTCACAGATGATTAACTTTAACTGACTTGTCCTATTGACCTGTACTAATTTCTGCCTGACTCACAAGAGACAGAGCTGTGGTCTTTTTTCAAGTTTTAATATGCAGTTAAAAGCAGAATACAAGTAAAACACAAGGTAAATAAAACAAATCACGGTATTCAAAATAGAAAAAGGCAATAAAGTAATACAACAAATAAAAAACAAACTAACCTTTACCAGTGAAATACACAGCAACCTGTCTATATGTATTTAGTTCTGTATAACTGCATATTGAAGAATTATCTTGTATTTATTGCATGTCAATGTCATCAATGATGTATGATTCATTTGTAAAAGAGGGAGGCTGTAGAATATGTATGTGTGTTATACATTTAAGAAACATTTCCAAGGATAGCACGTGCATATAAATAGCAAGCACATGCTAGCTTCAGTGCCATTTTGAGAGTGCAGCCAGAGAGTGAGCATGTATAAGGGAGAGTTTATAAGTTTATCTAATTTAAAGTTAATGCCTAAGTCCTGATGTGTTTGTACATAAAAACGCTGCTCAAACAGAACCCACACATGTTCGTCTGTTTTATCCTGACTGGATGAACGACACCTACCACAGTGACAACATATGATGTGACTACTTACTGAGGGATGTGACATACTTATTGCAGCACTGACTTCTCGCAATGGCATGAAGGCCAGCAAACATTTGCAATTCTCTGTGACCCACAAACTAATAAACAAACTGAATGACTGCTCATATCTAGCTGGCCTTGTATAACCATACAACCCATCCATAAGCTTGCAATCTTCTGACAAAATCATTCTACATGTATCAAAACACAACAACTCTGCAGGCTATTCTCTCTTCTCCCATTAAGTGTGAAAAAATGGAATTCCATCCCCTTAAAAATAAGACAGGAGCCATTCAAACTGCAGCTAAATGCCTCCCTCACTCAACTCCTGGCACTGCAAATGTGCTAGATTAGCGCATCACTCCTATTCAACATCATCCCTGCTCAGCTCTCTCCATATCCACCTTCTCCTACTGTAATGTAACTCACTCCCCCCTCCTCTTTTATTACACTCCTTCACCATCAACTTCCCTTGCCTTCTATTTTTCAGTTCTTGCTCTCTCACCACTGTACCTCCTATAAGACATATTGCTTTCTGTTGAAAATAGCAACAGTATGGCTGTCTGAATACTTTATCAAATTTGGAATGCACTTTTGAAAAATGTTGTAAAGACTTTTGTATAATATTGTCTTTCAGATGTTAGAGTCACTGTTTATTAAAGTTGTTTGTGTGTTGGAACCTTTCTTCCCTGGCCTTTGCTGAAAATGGGTCTTTTGCCCAGTTGGACTTTCCCAGTAAGCAAAAGTAATCAATCAATCAATAAATCAAGTGAAGGAAGCATATAACACCACTCAGCTGCAGGTCTAGAATGTCACAGAGAGTGTGTTGTACATCTGAACATGTACTTTATTTTACTAGTTGCATCTTGGTGGTGCACTGCAATATGTGTCCTGTAAGGACTGGTTTAATTTGTGGTATGCTGTGTGCTACACCATAAGCAGAGTCGGAAAATCCAGCAGATCTGAACACAGAATAGGACTACAATGCCACAAAGACTGATGCAAGAAGATATGACATGAAGGACATCAGTAAGTTGCTTGTAAAATCTGGTCTATGTTCACAGACTAACTGTTTAGCTTAAACAGGTATGTTGACCCAATAAAGTAATACATGAATGATATGATAGCCTGTTGGTGAGCATATGTGATGTCTACTGCAGCATGTACAGTGCCCATGTAGACAAAGATAGATGCATTCCTAAAGGCTATGAACAGTTATGTATCTTGGTAGCAAAACTATGGAAGCATGCACATGTTCTTTAAATAAAGCAATGTAATATTTAAAACAAAAAGGTGTCATCATCACCCTAGAGGAGAAGCAGCCTAAGACAGGGACCAAATAATTGTTAATCGCAAATTGTGTGTGAACTCCGTTCATCTTCAAGCATGAAGAATGACCCTGCAGTTCTACACAACAACAGATGATGATGATGATGATGTGTATGGGCACCTATGCACAGGACAGATCAGCTTCACCTCTGCCAATTCTTGAAGAACAGTGACTGCTTAGTGGTCATTTATCATAGAGCTGTCTGTCGGTGGATCAATGCTAGATAAACAGTGTCCATATCAATGGCCATGAACTGGGATCTTCACATTGTGGTTGCAAGGCTTCTACCGGCAAGTAGTGGTCTGCAGGTAGATACTATAGTCTTCTCTGTAATGCAGCCTATTTGTGGTCAGCATGGAGTGAGTATAGTGAGTTTGGCCCATGTTGAAATAGGAAGAGTGCAGCCAAATCCCCATCATCAATGGCAGAAAATTTCAAATAAGTTTGGCAAGAGTAACACTAATTCCATGTAATTTATGTCCAATGCTTTGGCCAGCAGATGCTGGTCTGCATATGTAAACTAGCATAACATTCTGTTGCTTCTCCAATATATGTATACACTTGTTCATCTGCTACATGTTGCAGTGCTTGGGCTGTTGCTAGGCATGTGGAATGTCTAACAAAATGACAATGTAATAGGTGAGCACATCAACAGTGGTAGCAATGCACATCACATGCCATGGCAGGTCTCTGGCATGCATGACCCTTTCTCTATAACAAATGCAGCAATAGCTGAATACATGTTCCCCAATATAGCTTTTGCAGTGCTGACAGAGGTGGACAATTATTTTCCCAGTGCATTCCTATCAAGGACAGTGCCCATGGTGACTGCATTTGAGTGTTAGACCTACATCATTTATTAAGTATCTCTTGGCAATCTACAATGTCCACAGGAATTTTGTTTGTTTTGGGTTTAGAGTTATTGTTCCATGTCACATTTAAAGCATTAGTATAGGTAGACTCCTAGATTTATTATGCAGTTTGCAACTTGTAAAGGCACTTGGTCAATATTTATGATTTTGAGTAGAGCACAACTGTCTTATAAGTCAGAGGTGAAATGCATGCATTTGGATTTATCTGCAATAATAAAGGGCTCAAGTTACAGAACTGATTCATCAGATTGTGTAACACAGAAAATAATTATGACTAAAAGACAGATTCTAGGATTCAATAAAATCATCACTGCTCATCCTAATTGCCCAATGTGGGTTGGTCAGTTAGAGTGATAGCTAGAAAATTTGATTCAGAGACAAGTATAGCCACAATGACTAAGACTTCATTATCAGTACATCACTATGTCTCTGAATCAAACATTGTGCTGTCAGACCTGACCTCACTCGTGTCCTTCCTAGAGTCCCATGCATCATGTTTGTTAACACAAGCACTCACAAAAACACACTGCCGGACATTCCCACAGACACATACACACACACACACACACACACACACACACACACACACACACACACACACACACACACACACACACACACACACACACACACACACACACACACACACACATACACACACACACACACACAAACACACAAACACACACACAAACACACACATGCGCTTAAACACAAACACTCAGAATGTTGTTGAGAACCAGGATTAGGAAAACAGGCAACATGTTAACTAAATACACCTTTCAGTGTGGCCTGTCAGGTACACCATGGGCATATTGCAAGCATCTCTAGTGGAATCCTCAAGCATTATCTGGAATGCACTATTTCCCATGCAATGGAAGTAAGCTACATGTCCAGAAATGCCACTGAGAAGTAACCTGTACTGCACACACATTTATTCCTGTATTGATACACACTTGTGTCCACACACACACATTTACAAACTTATACATACCCACTCTCCACTCTTTGCTGAACTTACCTTTACATGAGTGCTCCCATAGGAATGGGTGAGCAACATGTTTTTATGGTGGTCACTTTATACTCCTAGAGTGAAATTTTACTCTCGAGGCTGAGCAGGTCAGGAGCTGCAGGCATTTCCACAGGACGGCGCATGGCTAATTGGAATTAGACAGTCCCCTGGACTAATGCATTAGTATGGGAATACAACATGATGACACAGCTCTCCATGCTGAGGTCCCCTTGAAGGGAACACCTCAGTGATATAGCAGTCTCTGAATATAAAAGGTTTAGTATGATGTGAGAACCTTTCATTGTTAAGGTTTCTACATTGTGCCAAGTCTTTCAAATCCCAGCTGTAAGCCAGCTTTAATATTGTGCAGATGGGAAAGATAGTAAAGATAAGTGCTGTTGACATGTAACACACATATTGAAACCAAAATTTAGAAACAGTTTTGAAAAAGGTAGAAAAGGGCATAGTGTGAACAAAAAATCATCTAATTTAGTAAGCCTAAAAAGATGAAGAAAGTCATAAATGTACAGACAATGCTGCTGAGGAAGTTAGTAATACCTTCAAAAGGCTACAAAATGGAAAAAAATGAGATAACACTGGGAAGGAAGAATGTGCAGGGATGAGAATGTCATCATCTCCTTTCGGCTTATCCCAGTTAGGGGTCACCATAGTTGACAATGGTCCGCAGAATGGTTGGCAGTGGAGTTTTACAGTGTCGAGTTGCCAGCCTGGCACCCAATCTTCCACAGGAGGTGCACACACTCACACATAGGGCCAATTTAGAGTGTCAATCCACCTGCAGCATGTCTTTGGGATGTGGGAGGAAATGCAGAGGTGAGAATGTAAATAAAGAAAATTAAGACTTAAAAACTAAACAATCTAAGAAAGACAGCACCTTTCAAAATGAGTGTGCACAATTTTTAACATTAAATGTAAAGGCCATTAAAAGTGAAAAATGGTGATAAGCTGGTATTTCATGTGCTTAAGTCCCAGATGTCCACAGACCACATTCTATAAGGCACAAGTTAATTTTGCTGACTGCTTGAATGGGCTTCTGCTTATGCTTGAACTCGACTGTATATGTTTCAGCCATGATGAGAGGCAGGTACTTCTGGCTGTCATCCAAACATGTAGCCAAGTTCAGGTATGGTACGTGTGGCAAGAAGTAGGTCAAGATTGAGAAAGAGAGTTGAAATTTATCTAGTAGGAATAGGTGCTGACTAGGGTTTAGGCTTAGGGTCAAGGAGCAGGTTTGAGGATTAGGATTAGATTGAAGGAGAATGAGGGGATTCTTAGCCTTAAGGAGTAATTGGGGAATTTACGTTTAGGGAGTAAGAGTGGAGTTTAGGATGAGGGAGCAAGGGGGGAGTTTTACCATTAGGGAGCAATTTGGAAATGTATTTTTAGGTAGCAGGAGAGAAAACATTTTTTTTCCATTCCCTGCAAATGACCATCAGCTACCATCAGTTTCTCACCTTATTTACCTGCTCTACTGGATCTGCCTTAGTCTCTACTGGGCTCTACCTGTCACATGTCTGGGGTGGAGAGGAGATCAAGGATGTTGGTACAGCATCATATTGGTTTTAGGGAGATTATATACCCTAACCCATTCCCTGCAGAAGCTATCAACTCTGCAATGACTGTTTTCTGGAGGTGAATGTGAGGTTCCATGCATGAGCAGCCTCTGGACAAAATAGCACACAGTGGGCACCATGGAGCTTGGTGGCTGATAGTGCTGTGATTGCACTGAGCTAGGCTGCCTCCATCCCCCAGGAAAGGTAAGCCAATGTCCGATGCTCATTTCTATTCTTCCCCACCCAGTCCCTCCAGTTCCCATGTCATTAGCTGAACACAAGTCATCTGGAGTGCAGTCATGACCTTATCCTGATGTGTCACTGGACCTGGGGCAGAAGGGGAGTTTCAGTGTTAGCATGTAATGACAGAATTTAGATTATGGAGTAGGTGAGACATTTTAGAGTAACATAGTAATCACATAATTTAGATTTAGGAAGAAGGAGGAGAGTTTTAGGGTTAGAGAGTAACTGGGGAATTTAAGCTTACAGAGTAAGAGGAACGTTTTCGAATCAGAGAGCAATCAAGAAATTTAAGTTTAGGGAGTGGGAGGAGAGTTTTAGATCAAGAAATTTAGGTTTAGGAAAAGGTTGGGTGGTTTATGGTTAGGGAGTGAGGTTACAAGTTAGGATTTGGCAGTGTATGGGAGTTTTAAGGTTATAGCCATGGTTGTGGAGGGGCTTTGTAGTGCAGGAGCAAGGACACATCATTTTGAGCAAGTGCCAACGAATAAGGTAGATATGAAATTCTAGCATGCAAATGTTTGCAGCAGACCTGATATCCTGTTTAAGAAATGCTTAAGTTAAGTTAGAACAGATGTGCTTTTATGGCAGATGCATTACTTATAAGCAAAACATAAATGGAAATATTACAGATAGGTTGGAGAAGTAATCTATATATGAGAGTTCTTTTTTCTGGAAATGATGTAATGTTTAGTAAATTAACAATATTAAGAAGTCAACTTTTACTGTGCTTAGTTCAGGGCAGGCTGTGAGTTGTACTTAATTAGTAAATGAAGAATATAAATGTCTTATTTGAGGAACTGCTTCCACTATTAGTTAATCAAAATGTTATGCCAATAGGAGATTATATAATTCTAGCAGGTAAATTTGGGGGAATGACAGGGGAAAAAAAGCAAGGAAAAGATGTGAATAAAAGAAAGGAAACAATAAAATTATGAATTTGAGGATGTGCATGAGGTAGCATTTTAAAGAAAGGAGAACCTGATTCAAAACTATGACCAATTACATTTCACTTAATGGTTTAGTGGACATTGTAGTGTGGGATGACAGAGGCTGGTTTCTTGGATAAGAGAGTGCTATGATATAGAACATCAGTGGTAAAGGATTTGAAAATGGGAAAATATTTGAAGGGTGAATATATATTTTGAAAGGCAGGAGATAACTGGGTAAATACAGAAACATTGGAGTAAAAGACTAGAGAATCAAACAAATACCTGGATTCATACTAGGTGGCATATAAAACAAAATTAAACCACAATATGTATATTTATTAAAAGAATGTGGAAAAAAGATAATGGATATAAGATATTAATGAATGTAATGCATAAAGCTCTAGAGAAAACTGTTATACTGCATTTTGAAAAAGATGAAGTACAATATAATGAAAATTTAGCTATTTCAGCACTTAGTCTATGGGGGAAATGACCATTTTTCTTGCTTTTGTATACACAGATATTATAAAGAAAGATGAATACAAGTGATTTTTAAGGAAATAAAATAGGTAGAGCTTTAACCGATTAGGAATATGCCTTAATACTGTATAAATTTATATGATGTATCCATATAAGTAGGAGATGAAAAGGGATGTATGGCAGAAGAAAGTGTTACTAAGGATAAAGTATAATTTGATTTAAATGATTTTAATGACATAGTATACCTGGTATTCATGGTTCTACATACTCATTTTATAAGAGTTAGTGAGACACAGAAGGGAATTTTGGTTAACTTTTTTTAACAAATAATTGTTTTGTGACATTATAGAAAAATAATCTTGAAGTTAGTGATTAACTTTGGAAGATGGGGGCAAGCATGATTTTATTAGTTATCATCATAATTCATTATTAAGCTGTGATCATAATTTGCTCATGAAGATTATGTAGTTAAAAACATGTCAAGTGTTCAACATAAAGCATTTGGAACTGGTCAAGGGAAATATTTTGGAGTTATGTTGGAAAAATCAGAGCGAGTATAGAGGGTATAGACCACTTTAAGGAGAATTTAATGTTTATACATGAAACATGTAAAAGAATAAGATAATATGTAAAAAAGTAGCAGGTGGCAGAGATAATAAAAGCGTATCAGTTTGGGGACAGAAATGCGAAACGTCTGTAATAATTAGGAACAAGCACTTTGAGTACCATTAGTAAATCATCGCTAGGGGTAGGTATGAAAAGTTGAATTAGACAAGAGTGCTACATTGACTCTTTTGGGGATATCTGTCAGTGTAATATGTGGTTTGTTGAAAGATACAGAAAAACTGGGGCAAATTAATTAATGAAAACACATGGATACTTTTCCATGCAAATGATTCTCTTACTTTAATGAAAGATATGGTTATATTTTATGAAAGAGTGAAAGTGATATGGTTAATCATAAATATTACACAATTTAAGAGGTAATGAGAAACAGAGAGAAACTAAATCACGTATTTTAATAAAAAAGAAATGTGTTTTAGGAATAACAATTAGTAGAAAATGACTGGAAAACATACTGGAAAAGTAAGAAGTAATGAAATGGTTGGGAGACTCTTCTATGAATTACAGTTAGACAATTTAATTGGCAAAATGTTTTGGTCGGAGTGAATCCTATTGTTTGGAAATGTTCCCTATATCTATTTTATTGGACAATAAAATTAGTTCAGAATGTAGTATGCAAATAACTATTAGCATTTTTATATTGCAGAATTATGAATTTTTTGCTCATTCTGCTTGACAAAAATAATATGAAAAGAAATATAGTAAATTTGTTTAATGTTAAATAATAATGAAAGCATTTATGTTCATTTTGTCTGATAGTATTTTTTTATGATGACAATTTTATATATTTCTATTGTAATAAATAAAATATAAGGTACCTGATTCGTTTACAGCAAATACTATTTGTATGGGATCTTTTCCACATAAGCTACCACCATTTCAGGCAGATGGGAGTTGACTGTATGGTACAGAGTAAGGAAATGTATTCCTGAATCTGACCCAGCTGGCCAGAGGACACTAAGTGGACTTGGCATTGGATGAACCAACAGAGTTGCTATGAGGAACGATAAGGCAACGCATTTTCTCTTCTCTCGTGTGAAAGTATGCTAGATGAGAACACCTAATAACTCACACTCTGATGGAGAACAGAGCCACAAACAGTTTTTGACTAGCAATGCAACTTCAGCAAACTGGCAGAAAGTCAGCTTAATCAAAATGTATGTGGCTACAGCATATTGGACCAGCACACCTCCTCCTCTCCCAATCCTTAGGATACTTACATAATTGTATAACCTTGAATATTTCCTGACTGGAGACAGGAGACCCAAAAAACCAAAGGTCAAATACGGAACACTCAAGAGTTGCACTTGTACCAGTGGAGAAAGGAACTAATAGCTAATAATAGGTTAGTACTAAGCTAATTGCCCTTTTTGGGCCATTTGAAGCCTAGCCAGTTACCCCATGTGAGAATCAAACCCTGCACCTTGTGTCCTTAAGGTAAATACCTTAACCATTATGTCATCCTCCCACCAAATGTAGCTAGTCATCACAATTCAGTGATGATCTGCTAAAAAAAAAATCGGATAGATGGGACTGTGGCTGAATGTCTTGTCAGAAGGACAACACCAAAAGAACAAATCTGTATCATTTTTTATGTTTTCTGGTATTTCTTTTAAATCATATATCATTAGCATGAGCCCATTGATTTGACAATCACTACTGCATTAAGAGCTTCATAAAGGCACAGAACATAAAGTTTTGCTGTAAAATCAGCAGTCATTTTTGCAAAGGTGGAACATTTTGTCAACAAGCATTATGATTTTGTAGTCACAGAATTAATCATTCTCCCCCACCAAAAAAAAATAATTTATGTATGTTTTATATATAAATATATATATATATATATATATATATATATATATATATATATATATATATATGTATATGTGTGTGTGTGTGTGTGTGTGTGTGTGTATCTGTGTGTGTGTGTGTGTGTGTGTGTGTGTGTGTGTGTGTGTGTGTGTGTGTGTGTGTGTGTGTGTGTGTGTGTGTGTGTGCGTGTGTGTGTGTGTGTGCGTGTGTGTGTATGTGTGTATATATAATGTATATAAGGTCCAATGCAACAAATGTTTTGCCTGTGAGTTATATTCTGCAAGGGTACAACAGCCACAGTGGAGCAACTAGCCACCACAGGCAACAGAGCCAATTCTACTCTCTGAGAGGAGGTGAAAGAGTATAGGTCGCAAGAGCAGTTAATGACCTGCCACAGACCAATGGTGTCAGGGATCTGCAAGACATTACAATTTCAAACCTGAGGCCTTAGACAATCCACCCCATATATGAAACGGGGGCAGATAATGCGCACTTAAACATGCACGCTAATGAACTGTGGAAAATATTAGCCACAATGTGCAGGCATTCCCCAACCTCAACCTAACCATCACTCCCTGCAGTAACACTAATTACATACAAGAAATGAGAGTGAGATCTTACCACACCAGTAACAGCAGCTCCGTGCCCAGACCGAGCTACCACCAAACTTACGTAAGAGCAAGAAGAAACCTACACACGATAGGCTTTAGCCCCCATAGCAATAGCTTAGGCACTAACGTGCCTATGCAAGATATAGAAGACTTAAGCCTCCCCACCCCAGATAGCACCAGTGACTACTACCTTACCAGCAAGGACAGCGGTGCAGGGCCACCTTTCCTAAGAAGAGGCAGTATATTCAACCCCATGCTGAATCACCTATCAGCATATTTGCCAAGATTTGCGAGAATGAAACTGGAGAGGTTCTCAGCAGAAAACCCCTTAATAACAGACACAATCTAGACAAGCCAAAGAAAGAAGCACTACAATACCTGTGCAGTACCCAAATAAAAAGGGTGCTGAAGGCAGACAAAGGAGCAGGAATAGTAATTATAAATGAGGCAGCCTACGCCAGCAAAATGAATGAGTAGTGTCACAAAATGACAGTTACCATAATATAACCAAAGAAAAAGTCCTCAGCAAATTTAATCACATAGATGCCACCCTACTTAAGGTTCTAAACAAGGATAAAATCACCGAAGAAGAACACACCTTCATGAAGGTGGATTTCCCTGATGTAGGCAGACTCTTCGGGATCCCCAAGATTCACAAAATCCCAAACAACCCACCAATGAGACACATTGTCTCACCTAAAATGAGCAAAATGGAATAGATATCCAAGCTCTTGGACTACTACTTCAACCCAGTAGTCCAAAGCTCTAGCTTCTACCTCAAAGATTCATGACAGATTCTAAATGAAATCTACCAATTTGGCATAAGCGTACCAAACTCTAAACTCAAGCTAGTCACACTTCACATTGTTGCCATCTACCCTGGCACCCCCCATCAAGAAGGCATCCCCCTAGTGAAAACATACCTAACCAAACACAGGACCTTTAACCCTGAAAGAGCAGACACCCTTTGCACGTTACTCAAGCTAGTGCTTGAGAATAATTTCTTTGCATTTTAAGAAAAATTATACCAACAACTGAATGGGGTCACCATGGGGGCTATAATGGCCCCAGCCTACGCAAATTTAGTGCTTAGCACATGGGAAGCCAAGAGCCTCATGAAACTGGAGGGCTTCAAACATGTAACACTTTGCAGATGCTATATTGACAATATGTTCCTCCTGTGGGAAGGCACTCTCCAAGAACCTAGTTGCTTTCTACAAGAAATAAGAGATAGCATCCACTTCCTTAAGTTCACGATCGCAGGCAGAGGGAACAAAATCATCTTCCTAGACATGATGCTTACTTTCAAAGAAAGCAGCCTTGGCTTCAAATCCACTCTATTCAGGAAACCCACCCACAGGAATAACTTACTTGCCTTCAGAAGCCAACATCCTGGATTTATGAAGAGAAATATTATCAAAGGGCAATATGCGTGCCTCAGCAGAATAGTAAGCAAAGATAGCAATTTCCTAATTGAAAGCAAGACCTATCACACACTTTTCCTCAAACAGCTACCCTGCCGATCCAGTGGACAGAATAGCCACTGAGGTAACCAATCACAGGCATACTCACCACCGTCCTATCCTGAAATACAGATTCAATGCTAAAACCAATGAGCATGAAGATCAACCCCCATGCTTCCCCATCCCCATCTCCAGCAATACTGAAGCAATTAAAAATACCATCCAAGCCAACAGGAATATACTTCAAGTTAACCCTGGGCTTCAAACAGCGCTCGGCGACAAACCTAATTGATGCTATAAAAGAAACCAATCACTCAAAAAAATCTTCAAAATCAAAGCCAACTGAAGCACCCATATACTAACGCAACTACAGGGGCCCACCCTGCGGCAAGTGTAACTGTTGTCAATACATCAGGACAGGAAGCAGCATCAAAGTAGCCAACATAGGAATACCCATCACCTTGCAATACAACTATGACTGCAACACCACCAAAGTGGTATACTTAACCAGTTGCACCCACTGTGAAGCTTTCTACATGGGTATGACCACAAGAAAGCTCAGTGACAAAGTCAATTAACACTACCAAGCCATCTGGTGAGTAGATCCTAGTAACATAAAAGCCAAGCATGCTACCCAATGTAGGCTCACCCCATATTTGAATTCTTAGTGCTTGAACAAGTCTTAACCTTCAGCGGGCAGTCCAGCACCCCACTTGAAGTCAGACAGCTCAAATGGCAAATAAATCTAAAAGCAGACACAGCCCCAGTGCTGAATGGAAATCTCATTATTAAATGCATGCTCAAATGGATTAGCTGAATAAGCATACATGTCCCACCTACATGCACATCGTCCTCACATCTCATAGCACTTGTTAAATAAAATATTTATAGCCACGTCTAATAGCTGTGTGACTGATTTCTGAAGATGTTCGATGTAGTTACAAAATAAACTAGTGGACGAAAGCACTCATATCTTCACCTGCCTCCAGTGTGGTGCTTTTCTTCTTCTTCTTCTTTACACTTGATCAGCCAGAGGTTCTGTTTATTACTGCATTCATTTTTAAGTTACCTGGTAGAACTGCAATCTTCAGTATTAGTCACTAAGCCTACACTTCTGATCATGGAAGAGCTTGACACCACGGGAGCAGGTAATTATAGTCAAGACCTGTTCAACTGCACAACACACAGCATCCCAGCTGAACTAAGCTAAGCTAAGCTGAGAGACTACAAATGCAATGGACAAAGAACATGGCTACTGACCCTAACAGAACCAAAGTGCCCAAAGGGCCAACACCTCCAGAAAGGAGGACATGCCGCAAATCCACAGCGTGGATAACAGCAATGCCAGAACCTCTCTGCTAGAGCAACTATTGGAGTGCAATGATGCAAATCCCTTTGCAGACTTCCAACCACAATAGAACAAGCAAGAGACCAGCAATGGTGATGCAACTACAGAAAATACACTTTCCCTGAATGACTGCCACTTTTTAATCCACAAACTGGAAGAACAGCTCACAAACTTCAAACAGGTAGCATACAACAATTACTATCTGTCCAAATGTGTGAGCCTAGAAATTGTCCCAAAAGGTCTTCAGGCCAACAAATTTCCCAACAGGATTGAAGTGGGAATGGAGGTCCATGTAGCACTCTGCAAAATCTATAATCTAGCAGGGCTACAGACCATACGGGTACTCATAGCACACAACACTAAAAATCTTGAGGCTCTATGTGACCAAATCAAAGGACTGAACGACACAGTCATGCAGCACCCACAGTTTCATCTTCTGAGCCTGGAATGGCTTAATCTTAATGCCCGCATCGCTAGACAAGTGGCCAAAATATTGGTGAAAAAGAAGAAAAAAATATTAAGAGACTGGCTACAATACCAGAATAATGAAGCCTATCCCCTTGTTGCAATGAACACCAACCACAACCAAAGAGGAAGGGGGAACAGTTATGTAATGACTGCAAGACCACCACCCAGTAATGTAAAGACCACAAGACCACCACCCAGAGACCTTAACTAACAACAGGGCTGCAACCAGCCTGGACAAGGTGCACGTCCCCCGTTACCAGCCAACCAGGGGCAACAGGAATTGCAAGGCCTACTTATTCAATCAGTAAAGTCACCAAAGGGAATCCGGCTGCAGAACCACCAAAGGAAAGAGCAATAACCCCCACATGCTAGGGACCTGGCCCAATTACACACCAGCAAGAACAAAACATGGTGGCCATCCACAACAAAGTATGAAAAAAATATAGTGCAGCCTTTTTTTGCCTCAGCCATGAACCTGGAACCAACAGACCCACCGAACATACCCCATAGAGGGAGAGGGAGAGGCAGGGGCACAAGGAGAGGCCAAGGGAGGAGGAGAGAATACCAGAGAGGCAGCTCATTGAGAGCCCATCTACACTGCCAGAACACGTGGTATTAGCAGATCCTCTCATGGGCAACTCAGCATCCCAGACAGAACAGGCTGACCACCAACAACTTGTGAGTGCCCCATCTTAAACTTAACTAACCTGGAGATTCACCAAGTGATCAACTAACTACACAGCAGAGGTCTAACTTTCATCCCTTCAAAAAGGGCAAAAAGTATGGATGTAATCCTGTACCTTAAATTATATTGTAGTAAACTCTACCTAAAACACTGCTTCGCTAGCAATCAATTTAAACATAACTTTGACTTCTTTCCCTCAGCCAGCCAAGAGGAGATAGCTGACAATGGTAATGTAGAAAATAATGTGTTTAATGTTACAGAGAATGCAGTATTAGGAATGAACACTGCATCAGACATGACTTCTACAGTGACTATAAGTTCAACAGCGCATAGAAGCATTGCATACACAGCAAATGAAATGTCTGAAATTAATACAAATTCTATAGTAAATAGGATTCTTAGAAGCAATTGCAAAAAAACAAACAATATAGGTGAGAGTAATTCAGTGCACTGGAGCAGTACAAATGTAGCAAATGTAATATTGTCTGCTGAATTACATCAAGGAAAGAGTACGAATGAATGGACATATGTAGCAAATGTTTTATCTGCAATCAACTTAGCGCAAGGAAGCAATACTAATGTAATTAATGTTAGGTCTAATGTAGCAAATCTTCTTTCTGCAGCTAAGGAAGCAATACTGTCTTAACTAATGTCAGGTCCAATGCGACAAATGTTTTGCCTGTGAGTTATATTCTGCAAGGGTAGAATAATGGAGCAACTAGCCACCACAGGCAACAGAGCCAATTCTACTTTCTGAGAGTAGGCAAAACCGCATGGGTCACAAGGGCAGTTAATGACCTGCCACATACCAATGGTGTTAGGGATCTGTGAGATATTACAATTTCAAACCTGATGCGTGAGACAATCCACCCCATATATGAATCGGGTGGAAGATAATGTGCACGCAAATGTGCACACTAATGAGTTTTGCATTGCGGAGAACATTAGCCAAAATGTGCAGGCCTTCCCCAACCTCAACCTGCCCATCACCCCCCCCCCACCATAACTCTAATTACGTACAAGAAATTGGGGCAAGATCTTACCATACTGGTAACAGTGGCTCTGTCCCCAGACTGAGCTACCAGCGACCTTACGTAAGTGCAAGAAGAAACTTCCACATGACAGGCTTTAGCCCTCATAGCAATAGCTTAGGTACTAATGGGCTTACCTTAGATATAGAAGACTTAAGCCTCCCCACCCCAGATAGCACCAGTGACTACTCCCTTACCAGGGAGGACAGTGGTGCAGGGCCCCCTCTCCTAAGAAGAGGCAGTACATTCAACCACATGCTGAATCACCATATCAGCATATTTGCCAAGATGTGTGAGAACAAAATTAGAGAGGTTCTCAGCAGAAATCCCCTTAATAACAGACACAATCTAGACAGCGGGAGAAAGAACCACTCCAATACCTGTGCAGTACCCAGATAAAAGGGGTGCTGAAGGCAGACAAAGGAGCAGTAATAGTAATTATGACTGAGGCAACCTACTCCAGCAAACTGAATGAAGTACTGTCACAAAATGACAGTTACCGTAACATAACCAAAGAAGAAGTCCTCAGCAAATTTAATCGCATAAATGCAACCCTGCTTAAGCTTCTAATCTTAAGCTTCTAAGCAAGGATAAAATCACTGAATAAGAACACACCTTCATGAAGGTTGATTCACATCATGTAGCCAGACTCATTGGGATCTCCAAGATTCACAAAAACCTGAATAACCCACCAATGAAACACATTGTTTCATCTAAAAGAACCAAAACAGAATACATCTCCGAGCTCTTGGATTACTACTTCAACCCAGTAGTCCAAAGCTTTAGATTCTACCTCAAAGATTCTTGGCAGTTTCTAAATGAACTCTACAAATTTGGCATAAGCACACCAAACACTAAACTCATACTAGTCACACTCGACATTGATGCCCTCTTCCCCAGCATCCCCCATTAAGAAGGTATCCCCCTAGTGAAAACATACCTAACCAAATACAGGAACTATAACCCTGAAAGAGCAGACACCCTTTGCACATTACTCAAGCTAGTGCTTGAGAATAATTTCTTTGCATTTGAAGAAAAAACATACCAACAACTGAAGGGGTCACCATGGGGGCTAAAATGGCCCCAGCCTTTGTGAATGTAGTGCTTAGTGCATGGGAAGCTGAGAGCCTCATGAAACTGGAAGGCTTTAAACATGTTGCACTTTACAAATGCTATATCAATGATATGTTCCTCCTGTGGGAAGACACTCCCCAAGAACTTAACTGTTTTCCACAAGAAGTAAGAGATATCATCCACTTCCTTAAGTTCACGATTGCAGGCAGAGGGAACAAAATCAACTTCCTAGACATGATGCTTACTCTCAAAGAAAGCAACATTAGCTTCATATCCACTCTATTGAGGAAACCCACCCATAGGAATAACATACTGACTTTAGATGCCAACACCCTGGCTTCATGAAGAGAAATATTATCAAAGGGCAATATGTGCACCTCAGCAGAATAGTAAGCGAAGATAGTGATTTTCTAACTGAAAGCAAGACCCGTCACACACTTTTCCTCAAAAAAACTACCCAGCCAATCTAGTGGACAGAATAGCCACTGAGGTAACCAATCACAGGCATACTCGCCACCTTCCTATCCTGAAATACAGATTCAACTCTAAAACCAATAAGCATGAAGATCAATGCCCACGCTTCCCCATCCCCATCTCCAGCAATGCCAAAGCAATTAAAAATACCATCCAAGCCAACAGGGATATATTTCAAGTTAACTCTGAGCTTCAAACAGCGCTCGGTGACAAAGCTAATTTTTGCTATAAAAGAACCCAATCCCTCAAAAAATTGTGAATGCAAAGCCAACTGAAGCACCCTAATACTAATGCAAATACAGGGTCCCACCCCTGTGGCTAGTGTAACTGTTGTCAATACATCAAGACAAGGGGCAGCATCAAAGTAGCCAACAGAGTGATACCCATCACCTTACAATACAACTACGACTGCAACACCACCAACATGGTATACTTAGCCAATTGCACCCACTGCAAAGCTTTCTACATGGATATAAACACAAGAAAGCTTAGTGACAGAGTGAAGGCACACTACCAAGCCATCCAGCAAGTAGATCCTAGTAACGCACTAGCCAAGTATGCTACCAAATGTAGGCTACCTCCCAAATTTGAATTCTTAGTGCTTGAACAAGTCCTAATCTTCAGCGGGCAATCCAGCACCCCACTAGAAGTCAGAGAGCTCAAATGGCAAATACATCTAAAAGCAGCCCCAGGGCTGAAGAGAAATCTCAGTATTAAATGCATGCTCAAATGGATTAGCTGAATAAGAATACATGTCCCAACTGCATGCACGTCATCCTCACATCTCGTAGCACTTGTTAAAGTATTTAAAGCTATGTCTAATAGCTGTGTAACAGATTTCTGAAGAAGTTCGATGTAGTTACAAAATAAACTAGCAGATGAAAGCACTCAAATCTTCAGCCTGCAGTGTGGTGTTTTTCCTCTTCCTCTTTACACTTGATCAGCCAGGAGTTCTGTTTATTAGTGCATTAGTTTTTGAGTTACCTGGTAGAAGTGCAATCCTCTATAAATATATATATATATATATATATATATATATATATATATATATATATATACACACACACACACACACACACACACATATATATAGATATACATATATATATATATATATATATATATATATATATATATATATATATATATATATATATATATCATAAACTAATTGCATAGTATACTGAAAAATAATAATGTAAAATTGTACATATTATATAAAAACATATAAATATTTAATATTATAAGTGACTTTAGAAAATTAAGGTTGTTTAATTACTGTGTCATAGCTGCACATCTAGGTGTAGAAGAATAAACAGCATATGGTCTTATGCCTTACCAACCATCTAAGCATGTTAAGTGTATACCCAGGCATGCAAGTACATTCATGTCTTTGGCCTAATGCCTTACCATGCATCTAAGCATGTCAACTGTATACCTAGATAAGAAAGGACATTCAGGCCTTTGGACTTATGCCTCAGAATACACCAGACTATGTTAACGCTATACCTAGGTGAGAAAGGACATTCAATGTTCAACAAAAAGTAAACTGCAGAACAGAAGGAGATTTTGCTTCTTGTTCTTCTGGTAATAAAGACCACAGAGGGAAAATGTTGGAGAGAAGGGAGGGAGGGAGGGAGCATGAGAGTTGACTAGAAGAATCAAGAGTACACTGGAAATGAAGCAGAAACAGGATTTTAGAGTTGAACAGCAATAAAATTAGTAACTTAATATGGGATTATAAGGCAACAATTATATTTATGAAATATGACAGAAAAAGAAAATCTGGAAATATTGGACTTTTTCCTGAATTTGTTAAACTTGTGGGGGACTCTAAAGCATATGCCCTACTTCATGTCATTAATATTCAGAAAAGGGCTTTGGGGAGGGGAAGAGGAAAGAGAAAGTTAACTGTAAGTAAAGATTTGTTTTTCTTAAGTAGTACCAATCTTGTGGTTTGTGCTTTTCTTTACATGCTGTAAAGTAAATTTTTTAAATTATTTTAAGTGAAAGGGAGTTTGTAAAAAAAGTGCTACAGTTCTTTTTTCCCTTTTATTTCTCCCTTCTCTCTTTTTTTTTTCTTGTTCGGTTTTAAGAAATGTAGGCACTGCAATGTAAAAAGACTGGTTAAAAAGCATGATAAAAGAAAAATTAATGTGCATTTTCTCAGGCTTGCATGATGGGATGACTGGCTTAAAGATGATTTAGTAACAAGTTTTAAGAGACAGTTAGTAAATGAAAAAGAACATTGAATATTATGAGGCTTTTTTGCAGCAAATATATGTAATGTTCAGTAACAATTCTGCAGCTGGTCTTCATGTTTCCATGGAAACAATCTGATAAACATAAACTGACTGCCTGGATCTCATGTCTCCATGGAGACAATCTGAAGCACTAGCTACAGTCTGGTAGAGAGTGACTGGCTGAAAAAAAAAAGAAGAAGAAAAGAGAAATTGGCTAGGAGATAATGTTCTCTCAAAGCATTCAGGGGCTTTCCCAAGGTAGTTAATGTTCTCTGAAAACATCCAGGGGTTTCCCAGCTGGGAGAGCTATAAAGATAGGATGAAAGGAATGCACCATACATCTTAGCATGGATGACCATCCTTTTAGGTTGTCTCAAGTCTGTGAGTGTGGCTGTCAGTTTGGAACTTTTGTTCCTATTAGTAGGGTAAAACGTCAATATTTGAAGTTGTAAATAGTTTTGTGTGTTAGAATTAAGATACTAGGTTTAGGGGGTATTGGGAGGGTGTTTTTTTTTTATTTGAAAGCTTTCAATAAAGCAAAACATTTTATAAGATATGACATAGGCTCAAATGGATATGACAAGAAACAACTGTATAAAAGTTTAACCTGCCAAACAGCATATGCATGTAGCACAAAAAAGTATTATAAATAAAATGTGGTAATTTTGACAAACTGAAATTCTGCCAGCCCAGCTAGCTGGAATTTTGCAAATAATTATATGTCACTTGAGTAGCATCCTGCCCTCACCAAGAATGATATCTCAGTATAAAGAAAAAATGATCAATTTCAACAATTGGCTAAGCTTCTGTTGTCATTCAAAGGGGATCCAGTGTCTGTCAGCCTGGGACGACATGCTTGACAAGTCGTCTTGCTTCACAAGAGACAGCTAGCACCTGTCACCCCTAGGCCTTCGAATACTGGCTAAGGCTCTTGCTGCCCCTATAGTGCCTTTTTTAGCCAAGGCTCAAAAGTCAAACTCACCTCCATAAACAGCACAATTAACAAAAAAATGAGGGTTATGCTACTCAACACCAGGAGATTAAATCTCAAAATGCACATGCTCAAAGCACTCCTCAGTATGGAGAATGTCGACATCTGTGCAGTAACTGAAACCTGGTTCAAGGCTCCAGAGAGCACCCCAGCACTACCGGGCTACAACTCATACTACACGTTTCGGCCACAGAACACGGACCGAAACACAAAAGGAGGGGGTGTATCCATATTCATCAAGGATACCTACACCTCCAGGTTAGTGGTGCAGCATGATACCTCTGAGACCATCCATGTGCAACTAACATTGGGAAAATCTGCAATGCAAATTGTGGTCTGCTACAGATCACCCTCCATGACCCAGGACCACCACTTCATCTTTCTGGAGACACTGGAAAACATGAAGGTCCTATCAAATACCCTGATATTGGGTGATTTCAATTACCCTACCATTCACTGGGAAAACTACTAGAGTACAAATTCCCAGGCCCTGCGCTTCCTGGAATTCATCAGCTCAAACTCCCCTATCAGAGGTGAAAACATATTGGACCTAGTCATCACCAACATAGGTGACAGGTGTTCCACACCAGAGGTCAACCCGTCACTGGTTAGATCAGACCATAAACTAATCACTCTGGATGTCCACACCCCACCACCACCCACAACTAAGCAAACTTCGTCTTACTCAAGACAGAGGTGGTAAGTTTCACAGCCCCCACGCTAAAGGATAACGCTGCCCAAGATGCAGAAACCTTTACAAATGCACTCTATGAGCACCTACAAGGAAGCATGGATCGTGCCATCCCTAGCAAAACCAAGACTCATTCCTCTAAGAGAAGGTAACCAGTTTGGTGGACCCCTGCAATAAACAGGCTATACAATAG
This sequence comes from Protopterus annectens, assembly GCF_019279795.1. Classification (NCBI taxonomy): domain Eukaryota; kingdom Metazoa; phylum Chordata; order Ceratodontiformes; family Protopteridae; genus Protopterus; species Protopterus annectens. The sequence continues at coordinate 1,826,380,237 of NC_056726.1, read as the reverse complement.
AAGGAGGAAACTAGTTCAGAAAAAAAGCAAATCCCAAGAAGGAAAGAAATCCCTGATCAGTATCAGTAAGAAACTGAGGTCCCTCATGAAATCATTCATGGCTAACTTCGAAAGAAAAATAGCGAAGGATTCAAAAGATAACCACAAAGCCTTCTTTAGCTATGTTAAGAGTCTAAGTGGCAACTCGCAGATATGGACTGAACTAGTGCAAAATAGCACAGAATATACTGAACCTACTGATATTGCCAACATCCTGGCAGATAGATTCAGTCCAAAGTTCACCCCCCCTCTCGCCTCCAAAAGGGCCCACAACAATACCAGAAAAGTGTAGTTTCCCAAAAATCACAGATGCACAGGAGAAAACAGCCCTTTCAAAAGCCAGAAACACAGTGTCATTGGGACCAGATGTTGTCCCAGGCTGCATCTTGCACGAACTACAAAACAAACTAACCCCCCACCAAAACAAGCTGTTCAACCTCAGCCTCTTCACAGGCTACATGCCCATAGAATGGTGCACAGCAAAGGTTATTCCTCTCCACAAAGGCAGGGCCACAACTGACCCTGGTAACTATCACCCCATAAGCCTGACTAGCCTGGGCTGCAAGGCTATGGAGCGCATCATCATGGAACTCATTAGCAAAGACATTGGGAACCTCCAAACACTTGACCCAACCCAGTTCGGCTTTGTTAAGGGAAGATCATGCCTACAAAACATGGTTGACTTCTTCGAGACAGTCACCAAGGCCATAGACGAAGGAAAGGTGGTTCACACAGCCTACCTCGACTTTGCCAAGGCTTTCGATACCATTCCCCACTCGGCTATTACAGAAAAACTCACCAACCTGAACATAAACCTCTATGTCATGAGATGGGTTACCAACTGGCTTACAGACATAACTCACACAGTAAGAATAGCGGGCTCCAAGTCTGACTCTAAACCAGTCACAAGTGATGTCCCGCAAGGCTCGGTGCTGGGAAGTCTACTGTTCGGCATATATTTCTCAGAAGTACAGGCAAACACAGGAGGACTATGGCTAACCAAGTTCATCTATGAGTGCAAACTGGGAGCTACAACTGACTCTTCGGCTGACACGGACATCCTCCAAAAGGGCCTTACTGAGACGGACACCTGGTGCAAAGTCATGGCCTCAAGCCAAATGCCAAAAAATGCATAGTCATCATATTTGGGAAAAACAAAACACCCACAAATTACCACATAGGTGGCAGCCCCCTTAATACAGAAGAGGTAATAAGAGATTTGGGGACACAGGTAGATAGCAATCTCTCCTTTGACAATCATATTACCAAAGTAGTTAGGAAATCCTTCTATGTGACCCATCTAATTACTAAAGGGTTCACTTCTAGAAATAAAGAGGTTATAGTGCCCCTCTACTCATCACTCATTAGACCCATCATAGAGTACAATGCCCCATTTGGGATGTACCTCACAAGACACTTCCAACAGCTGGAAAGACCACAAAAGTACCTCACCAAGAGGATTACTGGTCTCAAACATATGTCCTATGCAGCCCAACTGAAAAAACTCCAGCTGTACTCAGTGGCATATCGCTTACTCAGAGGTGATCTCTGCCTGACTTACAAAGCCATGTCCAACTCAGAATTGATGGACATGCTCCACCTAAAGAAATCCAAGTCACTGCGAGCCACGCGCTCTAGTGAGCTAAACCTCACAGCAACAATAAATAGAACATGCTGGAGGGATAGATTCCTGTCACAGAGACTCCCCATGCTTTGGAACAAAATTCCAAATTACATCAGGCAGAGCCCCTCACTAACACTCTTCAAGAGAAACCTTCACGAGTGGATGGGTAACAGAAAATACACCCCTGGGATCACTTCATTGGCTCTGCTTGACAGAGGATCAGTTAATTAATCAACGCGGTGGCGAAAGCCGACACACTCAGGCTAGGCTTATAAATGCCCTCGGGCAGATAGCCTAGTACCTACCTATGAACCTATGAACTTGAAAATAGTAATATGATTTATATAGGAATGCGACACTGCCAACGCAACTATGGGGAATTTTCTAAATAATCATATGTCATTTATAAATATTGATATAATCCATGGACTTGTCTTACAAATATAAGAGAACTACACATCTTATCACTAAGGGATTTTCATCCAGAAAAAAGGAGGTCATTGTCCCACTGTACTCATCCCTCATTAGACCCATTATAGAATACAATGCCCCTTTTGGTATGTACCTCTCAAGACATCTGCAACAACTGGAAAGGCTACAGAAATACCTCACTAAAAGAATCACAGCCGTAAAACAGATGCCCTAAGCTGACTGCCTTAAAAACTCCAGCTATACTATGTTACATATCGTCTACTCAGAGGCGATCTCTGCTTAACATACAAGGCCATGTCAAACCCAGAGCTGTTGGACATGCTACACTTAAAGAAATCCCAATCCCTCAGCACCACACACTCCAGGAATTTAAACCTTGTCATCACAATAAACAAAACATGCTGGAGGGATAGGTTCCTGACTCAGAGACTCCCCAGACTTTGGAATAGACTGCCCATACATGTCAAGCAGAGTGCCTCTTTGGCCCTTCTTCAAAAGGAACCTTGATGATTGGATGGGAGAAAGCAAATTCACCCCAGGGATCATGTCAGTTGCCCTGCTAGACAGGGGTCCAGGGAAGTAAATAGTGTGGGAAGAAATATCCAGGGAATTGTTATGGCTATGCTTGTATAGGCCCTAGGGCCGATAGCCTAGTACCAACCTATGAACCTATGAAGCTATATGTTATGTGGATATTAAACTACTGGCACAGAAGTGTTTGTTGAACTGTATGTTATGTACTGAGCTTCAAGAATGTAACTACAGTGTACCCTTCTAGAAAAAAGCAGAAATGTGAATAAACTTTATACTTGTGCAGATGTGTGTTTTAAGGGTTGAAGTTGGAACAGAGTTAACTTGCAAAACTTCAGGAAAATAAGTTGAAATTGTTTACAACTGTGCTATAAAAGTTAGTTAAGGAAAAGTGACAAGATATCTAGAGATAGAAGGTTTTCTATTGTCTTGAAACAGAAATAACTGCAAGGATTAAAATGTAAAAGTGTTTAACTGTTTTACTACTTTTACTAATGCACTCTACGGGCATCTACAAGAATGCATGGATCATGCTATCCCAAGCAAAACCAAGACTCACTCCTCCAAGAAAAGGAAACCAGTCTGGTGGATCCCTGCCATAGACAAGCTGTACAATAGAAGGAGGAAACTAGTGCAGAAAAGAGTAAAATCCCAAGAAGGGAAGACATCCTTAATCAGTATCAGCAAGAAACTACGATCCCTCATAAAATCATCCAAGGCTAGCTTCGAAAGAAAAATTGCCAAGGACTCCAAAGATAACCACAAGGCATTCTTTAGCTATGTTAAGAATCTAAGTGGCAATTCTCAGATCTGTTCGGAGTGGCTGCAGAGTGTCACAAAATACACTGAACCTAATAATATTGCCAATATCCTGGCAGACAGGTTCAGTGCAAACTTCACCCCCCTCTCACCCCCAAAAGGGTCCATAACCATACCAGAAGAATGTAGTGCCCCCTGAAATCACAGACACTCAGGTTAAAACAGCCCTCTTCAAATCCAAAAACACAGCATCAATGAGACTGGACATTGTCACAGGCTGCATCCTACACGAGCTCAAAGATGAACTAACCCCTCACCTAAACACGCTGTTCAATCTCAGCCTCTCCACAGGCTACGTGCCCATAGAATGGCGCACAGCAATGGTTATTCCTCTCCACAAAGGCAGGGCCACAACTGACCCTGGTAACTATTGCCCCATAAGCCTGACTAGCTTGGTCTGCAAGGCTATGGAGCACATCATCATGAAACTCATTAGCAAAGACATTGGGAACCTCCAAACACTTGACCCAACCCAGTTCGGCTTTGTTAAGGGAAGATCATGCCTACTAAACCTGGTTGACTTCTTCGAGACAGTCACCAAGGCCATAGACGAGGGAAAGGTGGTTCACACAGCCTACCTTGACCTTGCCAAGGCTTTCGATACCATTCCCCACTCGGCTATTACAGAAAAACTCACCAGCCTGAACATAAACACCTATGTCACGAAATGGGTTATCAACTGGCTTACAGACATAGCTCACACAGTAAGAATAGCGGGCTCCAGGTCTGACTCTAAACCAGTCACAGGTGATGTCCCACAAGGCTCGGTCCTGGGACCCCTACTTTTCGGGATATACTTCTCAGAAATACAGGCAAACACAGGAGGACTATGGCTAACCAAGTTCTTCTATGACTGCAAACTGGGAGCCATAATTGACTCTCTGGCTGACACGGACATCCTCCAAAAGGGCCTTACTGAGACGGACACCTGGTGCAAAGTCATGGCCTCAAGCCAAACGCCAAAAAATGCATAGTCATCCCATTTGGGAAAAACAAAACACCCACAAATTACCACATAGGTGGCAGCCCCCTTAATACAGAAGAGGTAATAAGAGATCTGGGGACCCAGGTAGATAGCAATCTCTCCTTTGACAATCATATTGCCAAAGTAGTTAGGAAATCCTTCTATGTGACCCATCTAATTACTAAAGGGTTCACATCTAGAAATAAAGAGGTTATAGTGCCCCTCTACTCGTCACTCATTAGACCCATCATAGAGTACAATGCCCCATTTGGGATGTACCTCACAAAACACTTCCAACAGCTGGAAAGACCAAAAAATACCTCACCAAGAGGATTACTGGTCTCAAACATATGTCCTATGCAGCCCGACTGATAAAAATCTGGCTGTACTCAGTGGCATATCGCTTACTCAGATGTGATCTCTGCCTGACTTACAAAGCCATGTCCAACTCAGAATTGATGGACAAGCTCCACCTAAAGAAATCCAAGTCACTGCGAGCCACACGCTCTAGTGAGCTAAACCTCACAGCAACAATAAATAGTAACATGCTGGAGGGATAGATTCCTGTCACAGAGACTCCCCATGCTTTGGAACAAAATTCTAAATTACATCAGGCAGAGCCCCTCACTAACACTCTTCAAGAGAAACCTTGACGTGTGGATGGGTAACAGAAAATACACCCCTGGGATCACTTCATTGGCTCTGCTTGACAGAGGATCAGTTAGTTAATCAACAGGGTGGTGAAAGCCAACACACTCAGGCTAGGCTTATAAATGCCCTCAGGCAGATAGCCTAGTACCTACCTATGAAACTATGAACCTATGAACTTGAAAATATTAATATGATTTATATAGGAATGCGACACTTCCAACTTTCGAGAGAAAAATAGCTAAAGACTCAAAAGACAATCATAAGGCCTTCTTTAGCTATGTTAGAAACCTGGGAGGAAACTCCCAGATATGCTCAGAGCTAGTTCAAAATGATGTGAAGATTACTGATCCTACAGACATTGCCAACATACTGGCTGACAGGTTCAGTGCAAACTTCTCCCCTCCCCAAAAGGAGAGATATCTATACCAAACGATTGCAGCCCCCCAAACATCTCCAGCGCCCAAGTGAGAACTGCTCTCTCCAAAGCAAAAAACACAGCATCCATGGGACCTGATGGTGTCCCCGGCTGTGTGCTCCATGAACTCAATGAGGAATTAAACCCACAGCTAGGACAGCTGTTTAATCAAAGTCTTACCTCTGGATACGCACCCAGGAGTGGCGCACTGCAACTGTGGTACCACTTCACAAAGGCGGTGCCTCCACCGACCCTGGAAATTACCGCCCATTAGCTTGACAAGCCTTATCTGCAAAGCCATGGAGAGGATCATAATGGACCTCATAAATAAAGACATAGGGAATTTGCAGACTTTGGATCCAACCCAGTTTGGCTTTGTCAAAGGCAGATCATGCCTTTTAAACTTGGTTGACTTTTGAAACAGTCACCAAAGCCATTGATGAGGAAAGGCAGTCCATACAGCCTACCTCGATCTGGCTAAGGCCTTCGATACAATACCCCACTCGGGTATCATTGAAAACTCATCAGCTTAAATGTCAACCCATACATCACAAGATGGGTTGCAAACTGGCTGAGTGACAGAACCCACAGGGTCAGAGTTGCTGGCGCCATGTCAGACTCAAAGCCTGTCACAAGTGGTGTCCCACAGGGCTCAGTCCTGGGCCCACTCTTGTTTGGCATCTACTTTTCAAGTACAAGCAAACACAGGAGGGTTATGGCTGACAAAGTTTGCAGATGACTGCAAACTGGGCCATAGTAGAAAACACATCTGACACAGATATCCTTCAGAAGGGTCTCACAGAAATGGATAACTGGTGCCAGAGCCACGCCTAAAGTTAAATGACAAAAATGCATAGTCATACCCTTCGAAAAACAAGGTTACCCCTAGCTACCAAATAGGTGGCAATCCACTGAGCACAGAAGAAGTTATCAGGGACCTGGGGACCCAGGTTGATAGTAGTCTGTCATTCGACACCCATGTAGCTAAAGTAGTTAGGAAGACCTTCTACATTGCCCACCTTATCATGAAGGGATTCTCATCTAGATCAAGGGAGGTCATAGTCTCCTTTACTCATCACTCATCAGACCAATGATTGAGTACAATGCCCCATTCGGAATGTATCTGACCCGACACTTGCAGCAGCTGGAGAGGCCACAAAAGTTCCTCACCAAAAGGATAAAGGGTCTCAAAACCTGTCCTATGCTGCCCGACTGAAAGAACTCCAGCTCTATTCAGTCGCCACCTTGCTCAGAGGTGACCTTTGCCTAACATACAAGGCCATGTCAAACCCAGATTTGATGAATATGCTTCACCTCAAAAATCTAGATCCATCAGAGCCACAAGGCGGAGACTTAAACCTTGACACGGCTATTAATAGGACGTGCTGGAGGGATAGATTCATCACCCAAAGACTCCCTATGCTGTGGAACAAAATCCCGGTACATGTGAGGCAGAGCACCTCGCTGGCCTTGTTCAAGAGAAATCTTGACCAATGGATGGGAGATCGCAGATATACCCCAGGGATTACCTCAGTGTCACTGCTCGACAGAGGCACAGCAAAATAATGGGTATAGTTCCCCATACTAAAGGGGTGGCATAAGCCACAAAACGATGGGCTAGGCTTGTAAATGCCCTTGGGCAGATAGCCTAGTATGAACCTATGAACCTATGAACCAACGCAACTATGGGGAATTTTCTAAATAATCATATGTCATTTGTGAATATTGATATGATCCATAGACTTGTCTTACAAATATAAGAGAACTACACACCTTATCACTAAGGGATTTTCATCCAGAAAAAAGGAGGTCATTGTCCCACTGTACAAATCCCTCATTAGACCCATTATAAAATAAAACGCCCCTTTTGGTATGTACCTCTCAAGACATCTGCAACAACTGGAAAGGCTACAGAAATACCTCACTAAAAGAATCACAGGCATAAAGCAGATGCCCTATGCTGACCGCCTTAAAAACTCCAGCTATACTCTGTTACATATCGTCTACTCACAGGCAATCTCTGCTTAACATACAAGACCATGTCAAACCCAGAGCTGTTGGACATGTTGCACTTAAAGAAATCCCAATCCCTCAGCGCCACACACTCCAGAGATTTAAACCTTGTCATCACAATAAACAAAACATGCTGGAGGGATAGGTTCCTGACCCAGAGACTCCCCAGACTTTGGAATAGACTGCCCATACATGTCAAGCAGAGTGCCTCTTTGGCCCTCCTTCAAATGGAACCTTGATGATTGGATGGGAGAAAGCAAATTCACCCCAGGGATCACGTCAGTTGCCCTGCTAGACAGGGGTCCAGGAAGTAAATAGTGTGGGAAGAAATATCCAGGGAATTGTTATGGCTATGCTTGTATGGGCCCTAGGGCCGATAGCCTAGTACCAACCTATGAACCTATATGTTATGTGGATATTAAACTACTGGCACAGAAGTGTTTGTTGAACTGTATGTTATGTACTGAGCTTCAAGAATGTAACCACAGTGTACCCTTCTAGAAAAAAGCAGAAATGTGAATCAACTTTATACTTGTGCAGATGTGTGTTTTAAGGGTTGAAATTGGAACAGAGTTAACTTGCAAAACTTCAAGAAAATAAGTTGAAATTGTTTACAACTGTGCTATAAAAGTTAGTTAATGAAAAGTGACAGGATATCTAGAGATAGAAGGTTTTCTATTGTCTTGAAACAGAAATAACTGCAAGGATTAAAATATAAAAGCGTTTAACTGTTTTACGACTTCTTTTACTAAGGCACTCTATGGGCATCTACAAGAATGCATGGATCATGTTATCCCAAGCAAAACCAAGACTCACTCCTCCAAGAAAAGGAAACCAGTCTGGTGGATCCCTGCCACAGACAAGCTGTACAATAGAAGGAGGAAACTAGTACAGAAAAGAGTAAAATCCCAAGAAGAGAAGACATCCCTAATCAGTATCAGCAAGAAACTATGATCCCTCATAAAATCATCCAAGGCTAGCTTTGAAAGAAAAATTGACAAGGACTCCAAAGATAACCACAAGGCATTCTTTAGCTATGTTAAGAATCTAAGTGGCAATTCTCAGATCTGTTCGGAGCTGCTGCAGAGTGGCACAAAATACACTGAACCAACCAATATTGCCAATATCCTGACAGACAGGTTCAGTGCAAACTTCACCCTCCTCTCACCCCCAAAAGGGCCCATAACCATACCAGAAGAAGCCAAAAACACAGCATCAATGAGACCGGACATTGTCGCAGGCTGCATCCTACAAAAGCTCAAAGATGAACTAACCCCTCACCTAAACACGCTGTTCAACCTCAGCCTCTCCACATACTATGTGCCCATAGAATGGTGCACAGCAATGGTTATTCCTCTCCACAAAGGCAGGGCCACAACTGACCCTGGTAACTATTGCCCCATAAGCCTGACTAGCTTGGTCTGCAAGGCTATGGAGCACATCATCATGAAACTCATTAGCAAAGACATTGGGAACCTCCAAACACTTGACCCAACCCAGTTCGGCTTTGTTAAGGGAAGATCATGCCTACTAAACCTGGTTGACCTCTTCGAGACTGTCACCAAGGCCATAGATGAGGGAAAGGTGGTTCACACAGCCTACCTTGACCTTGCCAAGGCTTTCGATACCATTCCCCACTCGGCTATTACAGAAAAACTCACCAGCCTGAACATAAACACCTATGTCACGAGATGGGTTATCAACTGGCTTACAGACATAGCTCACACAGTAAGAATAGCGGGCTCCAGGTCTGACTCTAAACCAGTCACAAGTGATGTCCCACAAGGCTCGGTCCTGGGACCCCTACTGTTCGGGATATACTTCTCAGAAATACAGGCAAACACAGGAGGACTATAGCTAACCAAGTTCATCTATGACTGCAAACTGGGAGCCATAATTGACTCTCTGGCTGACACGGACATCCTCCAAAAGGGCCTTACTGAGACGGACACCTGGTGCAAAGTCATGGCCTCAAGCCAAATGCCAAAAAATGCATAGTCATCCCATTTGGGAAAAACAAAACACCCACAAATTACCACATAGGTGGCAGCCCCCTTAATACAGAAGAGGTAATAAGAGATCTGGGGACCCAGGTAGATAGAAATCTCTCCTTTGACAATCATATTGCCAAAGTAGTTAGGAAATCCTTCTATGTGACCCATCTAATTACTAAAGGGTTCACATCTAGAAATAAAGAGGTTATAGTGCCCCTCTACTCATCACTCATTAGACCCATCATAGAGTACAATGCCCCATTTGGGATGTACCTCACAAAACACTTCCAGCAGCTGGAAAGACCAAAAAATACCTCACCAAGAGGATTACTGGTCTCAAACATATGTCCTATGCAGCCCGACTGATAAATATCTGGCTGTACTCAGTGGCATATCGCTTACTCAGATGTGATCTCTGCCTGACTTACAAAGCCATGTCCAACTCAGAATTGATGGACAAGCTCCACCTAAAGAAATCCAAGTCACTGCGAGCCACACGCTCTAGTGAGCTAAACCTCACAGCAACAATAAATAGTAACATGCTGGAGGGATAGATTCCTGTCACAGAGACTCCCCATGCTTTGGAACAAAATTCTAAATTACATCAGGCAGAGCCCCTCACTAACACTCTTCAAGAGAAACCTTGACGAGTGGATGGGTAACAGAAAATACACCCCTGGGATCACTTCATTGGCTCTGCTTGACAGAGGATCAGTTAGTTAATCAACAGGGTGGCGAAAGCCAACACACTCAGGCTAGGCTTATAAATGCCCTCAGGCAGATAGCCTAGTACCTACCTATGAAACTATGAACCTATGAACTTGAAAATATTAATATGATTTATATAGGAATGCGACACTGCCAACGCAACTATGGGGAATTTTCTAAATAATCATATGTCATTTGCGAATATTGATATGATCCATAGACTTGTCTTACAAATATAAGAGAACTACACACCTTATCACTAAGGGATTTTCATCCAGAAAAAAGGAGGTCATTGTCCCACTGTACAAATCCCTCATTAGACCCATTATAAAATAAAACGCCCTTTTTGGTATGTACCTCTCAAGACATCTGCAACAACTGGAAAGGCTACAGAAATACCTCACTAAAAGAATCACAGGCATAAAGCAGATGCCCTATGCTGACCGCCTTAAAAACTCCAGCTATACTCTGTTACATATCGTCTACTCACAGGCGATCTCTGCTTAACATACAAGACCATGTCAAACCCAGAGCTGTTGGACATGCTGCACTTAAAGAAATCCCAATCCCTCAGCACTACACACTCCAGAGATTTAAACCTTGTCATCACAATAAACAAAACATGCTGGAGGGATAGGTTCCTGACCCAGAGACTCCCCAGACTTTGGAATAGGCTGCCCATACATGTCAAGCAGAGTGCCTCTTTGGCCCTCCTTCAAATGGAACCTTGATGATTGAATGGGAGAAAGCAAATTCACCCCAGGGATCACGTCAGTTGCCCTGCTAGACAGGGGTCCAGGAAGTAAATAGTGTGGGAAGAAATATCCAGGGAATTGTTATGGCTATGCTTGTATGGGCCCTAGGGCCGATAGCCTAGTACCAACCTATGAACCTATATGTTATGTGGATATTAAACTACTGGCACAGAAGTGTTTGTTGAACTGTATGTTATGTACTGAGCTTCAAGAATGTAACCACAGTGTACCCTTCTAGAAAAAAGCAGAAATGTGAATAAACTTTATACTTGTGCAGATGTGTGTTTTAAGGGTTGAAATTGGAACAGAGTTAACTTGCAAAACTTCAAGAAAATAAGTTGAAATTGTTTACAACTGTGCTATAAAAGTTAGTTAATGAAAAGTGACAGGATATCTAGAGATAGAAGGTTTTCTATTGTCTTGAAACAGAAATAACTGCAAGGATTAAAATATAAAAGCGTTTAACTGTTTTACGACTTCTTTTACTAAGGCACTCTATGGGCATCTACAATAATGCATGGATCATGTTATCCCAAGCAAAACCATGACTCACTCCTCCAAGAAAAGGAAACCAGTCTGGTGGATCCCTGCCATAGACAAGCTGTACAATAGAAGGAGGAAACTAGTACAGAAAAGAGTAAAATCCCAAGAAGGGAAGACATCCCTAATCAGTATCAGCAAGAAACTACGATCCCTCATAAAATCATCCAAGGCTAGCTTTGAAAGAAAAATTGACAAGGACTCCAAAGATAACCACAAGGCATTCTTTAGCTATGAAAAGAATCTAAGTGGCAATTCTCAGATCTGTTCGGAGCTGCTGCAGAGTGGCACAAAATACACTGAACCAACCAATATTGCCAATATCCTGGCAGACAGGTTCAGTGCAAATTTCACCCCCCTCTCACCCCCAAAAGGGCCCATAACCATACCAGAAGAAGCCAAAAACACAGCAGCAATGAGACCGGACATTGTCGCAGGCTGCATCCTACACAAGCTCAAAGATGAATTAACCCCTCACCTAAACACACTGTTCAAACACAGCCTCTCCACAGACTATGTGCCCATAGAGTGGCGTACAGCAACAGTTATTCCACTCCACAAAGGTGGAGCCACAACAGATCCTGGAAACTATCCACCTATAAGCTTGACTAGCTTGGTTTGCAAGGCTATGGAGCGCATAATCATGGATCTCATTAACAGAGATATTGGGAGCCTCCAAACACTGGACCCTACCCAGTTTGGCTTTGTTAAGGGCATATCATGCCTCCTAAACCTGGTGGACTTCTTTGAGACAGTTGCCAAGGCTATAGATGAGGGAAAGGTGGTCCACACAGCCTACCTACACCTCACAAAGGCCTTCAACATCATTCCCCATTCTGGTATTATAGACAAGTTCACCAGCCTGAACATAAACCCCTACATCATGAGATGGGTTGCCAACTGGCTCATGGACAGAACCCACATGGTAAGAGTTGCAGGAGCTAGTTCTGATTCTAAATGGGTTACAAGTGGTGTTCCCCAGGGCTCACTCCTAGGAACCCTCCTGTTCAGTATATACGTCTCATAGGTAAAGGCAAGCACAGGAGGACTATGGCTGACCAAGTTTGCAGATGACTGCAAACTAGGGGCCATAACTGACTCTCTGGCTGACAGCCTGGGAACTGGAGGCAAGTGACAAATAGTGATGTCATCCAGCTGACCCAGCAGTAATGTTTTAATATATGGCATCCTCCAAAAGGGTCTCACTGAGATAGATACCTGGTGTCAAAACCATGGCCTCAAGCTAAATGCCAAAAAGTGCATAGTCAATCCCTTTGGAAAAAACAAAGTACCCACAAACTACCACATAGGTGGCAACCCCCTAAATATGGAAGATGTAATAAGGGATCTGGGGCCCAAGTAGATCATAATCTCTCCTATGATAATCACATTGCCAAAGTGGTTAGAAAATCCTTCTATGTGGCCCACCTAATCACAAGAGGGTTTGCATCCAGATCAAAAGAGGTCATTGTGCCCCTGTACGCATGACTCAGCAGATGCATTACAGTACAACGCCCCATTTGGGATGTACCTTACAAGACACCTGCAACAGCTGGAAAGACCACAGAAGTACCTCACCAAGAGGATCACTGGCCTCAAACAGATGCCCTATGCAGCTCGACTGAAGAATCTTCAGCTGTATTCAGCTGCATATCATCTACACTGAGGTGATCTCTGCCTGACATACAAGGCCATGTCCAACCCAGAATTGTTGGACATGCTCCACCTAAAGAAAAACATATCCCCTCGAGCCACACGGTCTGGGGATCTAAACCTCACCACAACAATAAATAGGATGTGCTGGAGGGATAGATTCCTATCCCAGAGACTTCCCATGCTCTGGAACAAGATTCTGATCTATATTAGGCAGAGCTCCTCACTTACACCCTTCAAGAGAAACCTTGACGAGTTGATGGGAAACAGAAAGTTTACCCTGGGGATCACTTCAATGGCTCTGCTGGACAAAGGCACAGGGAACTAATCTAAGGGGGCGGCGAAAGCCAACACATTCTAGCTAGGCTTATAAATGCCTTTGGGCAGATAGCCTAGTACCTACCTATGAACCTATGAACCTATAATCAAACTTCTGAGAAATAAGTATTTTTCACAGAGAAATGTTAAATTCTGTTGATATCTGTTTAGCCTGGGAACTGGAGGCAGGTGACAAATAGTGATGTCATCCAGCTGACCCAGCAGTAATGTTTTAATATTAATTTGGGAACTCTCACAAAGATTTGGCATTTGGTATTTTTCTTTGGACCTGGAAACATCCTGTCATCAGCACTTGCCTTGCTAATAGTAAGTAACTAGATTGTGGTGATTTATCTTAGATATAGATAGGAATATAGTAAAGATTAGTTTAGATGTTTTCTGTATTTATTTGAGACTATCCTGCAATGTTATTTTAAAATATGTCCTATCATACTGAACTCTGTAGTCACTGTATTGAGTGATTGAATATTGTCTTGTTCTTTTATTATTTATTATTAAACATATTTAAACCTTTTAATTGTGACTGGTTTGTTTAGAGATATTTAAGCTCTTAAAGTACTTGCATATGTATTTGTTGACACTGTACAGGCCACACTTAAATAGCCTTACAAGTCTTGGTCACACTTACCATTTGGATAATAGTAACATTACACGGTAGGATTTGACACAGTTTGGTAAGGGCCTTATAGTAGCTGATAAGTAAGGGTGGCTGGTGGCAGCTGGTACTACCTTATAGCCTGGCAGAAGGTGGCATAGCTAGTAAACCTGTGCTAGCCTTTCCCAGGAGTATGTGTTTGTGTTTGTATATAAATCAAATCTCAAAGTGTGTGTGTGTGTGTGTGCGTGTGCGTGTGCGTGTGTGTGTGTGTGTGTGTGTGTGTGTGTGTGTGTGTGTGTGTGTGTGTGTGTGTGTCGGCTACTTGGGCAGGAACACAAATCACTGGCTGGATAGAGAGGATGCTGGAGGTCTTAGCTTGGTCACTCGGCTGAAATTTTAACCCTATAGCTGTGCCAGTGGGGAGTCTTATTGGGGATCTGGGAAAGGCAGAAACCAGCCCCAGACTGACTGTGATCTTTGTGTGCTCTTAAGGGAAATTGTACTTTACTGTGCATGTACTTGTCATCCTCCCAATGTGCACATCCCCAATGGTGCTAGTGGTGAAGATTGAGGCTCCTTGATTACTGGGCCAGTGCAGGGGCATCACATATTAATTGTTTAGCAGTGGTGGGATATCTACATCAGATATTAATTGGTAGACTGTGGTGAGTTAACCACATCACATATTAATTGGCTTGTAGTGGTATGGATACTGAATTCCTGTAGCTGTGTACAATTTATTTATTTATTTATTTTATTTTATTTACAATGGTCACTGAAGGTGTTTTTGTAATCTAAATCAGCTATGCAGTGAACATTCAGAGTTCATATCACAATTGTTTTGTTTTTTTTTTTTTTGTTAGCTTAGTTAGTCAGGGAGAGCAGGAAAGCATCTCAGCAGAGGAGTATGGCAATTTGACAAGGAGACATTTGGCTGAGATGTGCCAGGCTAAAGGGCTAGCACTTGCCAACCTGACTAAAGCAGACATGATTGCAGCTTTAGTCACAACTGTATCATAGAATAGCAATCAGGAGGACAATCAGACTGGCTATGAGATGTACAACTCTCAGAAAATGGACACATCAACCTTTCCACAGAGGACTTAAAAATCCATTTGGAGTTAAAGAGACTTGAATTGGAGGCCAAGCATTTGGAAATAGAAGCAGCAGAGAAACTAACTGAGACATCTGGAGGCTGAGGAAAATGAGAAACTCCAACATCTAAAGGCTGAGGAAAATTGAGAAACTGTGATGTCTGCAGGCTGAGGAGAATGGGAGGCAGAGGCAACATGAAAAAGAGATGCTGACTCTTCACCAGAGTCATGGAGGTAATAGGGAAGGGAGTAACTAAACCCTAGAAGCAACAAAGGTCAGTAAATTTCTTCCACAATTTACAGAGGGGGATACTTTTGATAGTTTCATTGTTATGTTTCTGAGGGTATGTAAACAGTATAATGTTGACTAAGGGCTATGGGTACGTTTCCTGACCCCCTTACACCATGGTAAAGCTGCAACTGTTCTTTCCAAATTATCTGATGCTGATTGTTTAAATTATAATGTTGCAAAAAAACAGTTTGCTAGAATGTTTTATGATAACACCTGAAGCTTATAGAAAAAAGTTTTGTGAGCATAAATGCAAAGCAGATGAAAGTATGTGTGAATATGTTGCTGAACTGATCACTAATTTTCATAAGTGGGTGAGTGGATGTCAGGTCACAACCGTTGAAGGGCTGGCAAACCTTTTGGTGAGGGAACAAGCCCTTAGCACTTTGCCTGACAACATGAGAATCAGGTTAGCTGATAGACAATTCAATACTGTAGATGATTTGGGGAAGAATGGAGACCTATGCCTAGCAAGCAGGGCATCACTGTACAGGAAAGGGACACTTAGTGCTGCTCATAGGTCTAAGGAAACCCATAGTGGGCAGCCCAGACTGCCCCAACAGTGTCCACCAGTAGCAGGGGAATCCACTAGTCTAGGTATACATCCAGGACCTATAGTTAAATGTTTTAAATGCAACCAGTGGGGTCATGTAGCATATAGATATCCACAGAGGCAAGACGGGGAACAAAAGGTGGGACAGCCAGCATGTTGGAATGACAAAATGCCAACAGTAAGTTGTCTTGAGACAACAAGGGTACCAAACTACCACAAGAGGTTATATCCTATCTTAGTGAATGGGAAAGAGGCCATGGCTAAGAGAGACAAAGTCACTGACCTAACAATTGTGAAGCCTGCAATGGTTACAGAGGAGCACTACTTGCTTGGGCAGTCTACTCCAGTCTGAACTTTAGGAGGGACCCCATTCCAAATACCTTTGGCTAGGGTTCACCTTGACTGGGAGGGTGGAAAAGGAAGCCAGCAAGTTGGTGTGTTTGAGGATATCCGTGCAGATGTCCTGATAGGTAATGATTTTGATAATGCAGTACCATGTGTGCATGCAGTTACACACAGCCAGGCTTGGAGACAAGCATGTGAGTCTGGTAGCCTGGTGGAGACCCAGACAGACCACACACTTGCAGTGAGGACTGGTGAGGTGGTTACTTCAGGGAGGAAGCTACCCTGTAGCAGTGAGACTGAAGGTGAGCCACAGCTGCTTGTGGGTACTGATGTTCCTTTGGATAGAGTGACTGCAAGGCCAGAGGTGAGTAGTAGTAGTAGTACCCAGGCTGACAGTGAGGCACCACTGTCAGAGGATATCAGACTTCCTGTGGAAGGGGAGCTGGGAATAATTACAAAGAGAGAGTTGAGACAGGCTCAGCTCTCAGACCCTACATTACAAGGCCTGAGAGAGGTAGCTAGTGAGGCACCTGATTCTCAAGGGAAAGGGGTATCTCTATACTGGGACAAAGGGTTACTTTATAGACAATGGGCCCCTGAGGGAAGGCTAGAGGGTGAGAGAATACAGCAGTTGGTAGTACCCAGACACTACCATCTGGCATTTCTAGCCATAGCCCATGATATTCCCTTTGCAGGTTATATAGGCATAAAACATACAGAGAGACATATTATGCAGATCTTCTATTGGCCTGGGATTTCCAGAGATGTAACAGAGTACTGTAGGACCTGTGAGCAGTGCAAAAGGTAGGCAAGGCAGAAGACAAGGTCAATGCTCCTTTGATGCCTTTGCCTGTGACTGAAGAGCCATTTCAGAGGGTAGCTATTGATATTGTGGAGCATCTGAGTACCCCAACTTCCACAGGGAAAAAGTCTATTCTAGTGGTAGCAGATTATGCTACAAGATATCCTGAGGCAGTGGCTCTGTCCTCCATTGAGGCAGAAAAGGTGGCAAATGCTTTGTTAGTGATTTTTTAGCAGGGTAGGTTTCCCAAAATAAATACTGACTGACAGAGATGCCAATTTCATGTCAGACCTGTTGGCTTGTCTGTGGAAGTACTGTGGGGTGAAGCACCTAAAGACCACCCCCTACCATCCCCAGACTAATGGTCTTGTTGAGAGGGTAAACTCTACATTCGAGATGATGCTATGGGCATTTGCAGACCAGTACAAGAGGGAGTAGGACAAATATTTGCCCCATCTGTTAGTTGCTTACAGAGAGGTTCCCCAGGAATCCACAGGTTTTTCACCCTTTGAGATGCTGTATGGACATAGGGTGAGGGGACCTCTAGATTTAATTAAAGATGAGTGGGAGGGTGAGTGTGAATCCCACAAAGAGTCTGTTGTGGAATATATCCTAAACCTCAGGACAAGGCTCGGGGAACTCATGGGCTTGGCCCAGGAGAACCTGGCAAAAGCCCAACAGCAGAAAAAGGTCTGGTATGACAGGAATGCTCGAGTTAGAGAGTATGCTATAGGGCAGCAGGTGATGATTCTCATTCCTGTCAGAGACAACAAGTTGCAGGCAGCTTGGGAGGGACCCTACCGTGGTAAGGAAGGTCAGTGATGTTAACTACATGGCAGAACTGCTAGGCAGGAGGCAGGGGCACAAATTGTACCAGGTTAACATGATGAAACCTTACCATGATATGGAGTCCCCTGTGCTGATTATTTGCAGTACAAGGCAAGAGGAGCCTGAGTGGAATCTATGGCTACAGGGAGCGAGCCAGCAAAACCCCAAATTACTATGGTGAAGCCTATGGTTGCAAGCATATGATATAACAGTGTAGCACCACAATGGGGTTAGAAATGCCAAGGCAGTTGGAATCTCAAGACAGGGAATGGGCTAAGGTATTCCCAGATAGGCTCAACCCTATAAAGCAATGTTTCTTAAGGGTCTCTTGAAAAACTAGCTTGAGTTCTCGTGGAGAGGAAAAGTGTGACAAACCAAAATGCTGCCAGCCCAGCTAGCTGGAATTTTGTAAATAATTATATGTCACTTGAAAATATTAATATGGTTTATATAGAAATGTGACGTTGCCAGCCCAGCAATCAGGAATTTTGTAAATAATATGAATATTAATATGACCCATAGGCTTGTCTTACAAATATAAGAGACCTATATGTTATGTGGATATTAAACTACTGGTGCAGAAGTGTGTGTTGAACTGTATATTATGTACTGAGCTTTAAGAATGTAACCACAGTGTACCCTGCTGGAAAACAGCAGAAATGTGTATAAACTATATACCTGTGCAGATGTGTATTTTAAGAGTGTAAGTTGGAACAAACAGAGTTAACTTGCAAAACTTCAAGAAAATAAGTTGAAATTATTTACGACTGTGCTATAAAAGTTAGTTAATGCAAAGAAACTGGATGTCCAGAGACAGAGGGTTTTCTATTGTCTTGAAACAGAAATAATTGCTAGGTTTAAAATATAGAAGTGTTTAACTGTTTTATGACTTCCAGTTCTAGGCAAACTTTTTAGAGATAAGTGTTTTTCACAGAGAAATGTTAAATTCTGTTGGTATCTGTTTAGCCTGGGAACTGGAGGCAGGTGACAAATAGTGATGTTATCCAGATGACCCAGCAGTAACTTTTTGATATTAATTTGGGAACTCTCTCAGAGATTTGGAATTTAGTATTTGTCTTTGTACCTGTAAACATTCTCTCACCAGCACTTGCCTTGCTAATACTAAGTAACTAGATTACAGTGATTTCTCTTAGGTATGGATAGGAATATAGTAAAGATTAGTTTAGATGGTTTCAGTAATTATCTGAGACTGTCCTGCAATGTTGTTTTAAGATATTTCCTGTGATTCTGAACTCTGTAGGCACTGTATTGCTTTATTGAATATTGTCTTGTTTTTTTTTTTATTATATTATTATTAAATATATTTAAACCTTTTAATTGTGGCTGGTTTGTTTAGAGATATTTCAGCTCTTAGAGTACTTGCATATGAATTTGGTGACACTGTACAGGCCACTCTTAAATAGCTTTGCAAGTCTTGGTAACACTTTCCATTTGGATAATAGTAACATTACACAGTAAGATTGGACACCCTTTGGTAAGGGCCTTATAGTAGTTGATAAGTAAGAGTGACTGGTGGCAGTTGTTACTACCTTATAGCCTGGGCAGAAGGGGGTATAGCTAACAAATCTGTGCCAGCCTTTCTCAGGTGTGTGTGTGTGTGTGTGTGTGTGTGTGTGTGTGTGTGTGTGTGTGTGCGTTTGTATATAAAGCAAATCTCAAAGTGTGTGTTTATGTCTGTGTCAGCTGCTTGGGCTGGGACATGAAACATTGGTTGGACAGAGAGGGTGCTGGAGATCTTAGCTTGGCCACTCGGCTGAGATCTTAACCCTATAGCTGTGCCAGTGGGGAGTCTTATTGGGAATCTGGAGAAAGATGCAGAAACCAGCCTCAGACTGACTGTGATCTCTGTGTGCTTGTAAGGGAAATTTTACTTGTCATCCTCCCAATGTGCACATCCCTCACTGGTGCTAGTAGTGAGGATTGAGGCTCCTTGATTACTGTGCCAGTGCAAGAGCGTTACAAGAATAATAACATTTTAATGCAATTATGCTTTCTTTAATGTCTTTAAATGTAAATAACCTCACAGATAAATACAAACAAGGAAGAGTAGTAACATACCCCTCAAACTTTTAGAGCAAGAAATCTGGACAACGCCACAAATATTGGGGGGACAAAGACCCGCAAATAGGGACTTTTTAAATATCGCTCTTACAGAATTGATAGACTAACAGGTTTTGCATTAACATGAATTTTCTGAGGAATATGAAGTCTGAAACTCAAATGTCTGCCATTATTTTCTGACTTTAGCCCTCAATAATTTGCCAGTGATTTGTCAGAAAAAACACCATTTTAAGAGGAACAGGCCAAAATATGAGGTGAAAATCTGGACATTCTGCTAAAATTGGGACAGTTGAGAGGTATGAGTAGTGAACTATATTAAAAAATGTAGAGTGCAAATAGCTATGTTGTGGGATTCAAACTTAGAAAGAACTGAACATATGAATTTGATAAAGAAAGGTTTTCAGGATGGCTATTCAGCAGAATAACTGGGACAAAGGATGAGAGGAGTACATATATTAATTGCGAGAGGAGCTCCAATACAGATAGAAGAAGATAAAAAAGATAATAATGGCAGATTTGTAGTACTAAGGGGCTACTGACAAGGGAGGAGGATTACTGGCATGTATTTACATTCCACCTAAAACGGTTATAATGGAGCTTAAGAAAATTCTGGCAGAAATAATCAATCTTCAGCAAGGAATATTACTTATAGGTGAGGACTGAAATTTGATTTTCATCAGTGAAGATGTGTCTAGGCCCAAACAAAGGCGGGTAGATTTTTGAAGAAATTTATGAAAATGTTTGGCATGAAAGATGTGAATTCAGTAATAGGAGATCGGAGTGAATTTACATAGTATTCCCTAAAATATAAAACCTGGGCTAGGCTAGACAGAATTTACATTTCACAGGAACATGTGCATTTAATTGAAGGTCTTGATCCTCATACAATAAGTATTTCACATCATGCGCCATTAATAGGTAAAATAAAAGCACAGGGTAATGGAATAAAAATGAGACATTGGCAGTTTCCCACCTATCTGTTGAAAAGAGAGGAATTTAAGTAATGGATTGTGGAGATTATTCAGAAGCTACTAGAGAAGATATAAATTTCTTCTGAAAATATAGCTAGGGAATGGGATAAAACTAAGGTGGAGTTTAAAAATAGGGTGGAAATAAAATAAAGGGTGCGAAGTTTAAGAAGTAACAGGAATTATTTAGAGAGACTGACAAATGACAAACGCATTGCAGAATAGGTAGAATCTCACAGAACAAGAAGAGGATCGATCAACTGCAAAATGCTAGGCAGAAAATAAGGCTTTACCTCAATAATATGCACAAGCTTAGAAAGATTGCTGTTAAGCAACTGTTTTTTGATAATAACACTAGAGCACAAAAAATGTTTAGCACAACTCATGCAGCAGAAAGTAGAAATTGCTGTCACCAAACGTAGGGGGCCTATAACAAGGAAGGTAACAAGAGATCCTGTAGAGGTATTAGAAATATTTCAGAAATTTTATGAGAGTTTCTATAAAGCAGAGAAATATGAAAATCAAGAAAATATATAAATTTAAATGTTTATGGAAGAATTAAATATGACAAGGTTAGAGGCTGATGAGGCTCAATTACTAACGGGTAGGCTAGGAGGAGATGAGATAAAAAGTGTGATGTATAACCACTCTACATGAAAGTCCCCAGGAATAGAGGAATGAGCTTTAAAACATGGCAGAACTTAAATGAGCTATGCAATGTCTGAGTAAGAAAGATTGGGTAGATTATAAGTGATGTATAATGTTTGCAACTGGGAATATGTCAGTATGGTTTGTGATGTAAAAGGGTTTGCAACTAGGATTGCGTTGGTGTGGTTTGCTTTCATTTATATAAATGTATGATTGCCTGTGTAGTAAGTGATGGTTTACTAAAGATGTTTCTTGTTTAAAAAAGGCAGGAATTAAATAATTTATGTAATATTGCTTAGGTTATATGATATTTATGGCAATATATGTGAAGTATAATGTTTATTATGCTAATATAGTTTGATTACTTTTATATGAATGTAAATTTGCCTATGTCACAAGTGATAATTCAATAAAGGTGTTTGTTGAAAGGACATTCAAGTCTTTGGCCTTATGCCTTACTATGAATCTAAGCATTTTCATAGGTGTGTACTAGACTAACAACCAAATAGGGCCCTTATATGCCTAGCCATGAAACCCAAATGTGACCCACAAAACTGATTTTTATATGGGTTGATTTACTGACTGCCTGTGTCCATCAGAGACATAGGTGCCAGACCAGAGGTGAATTTCAAATTACCTAACCATTGGTCGCAGTTGAGCTTAAATAGGGATAGGGAGGAACTCTACTTCACAAGGATGAGGATCCTGTTCCAGAGAACTGGAATTCTCTGAAAACAAATTCTGTCTCTCCAACATGCCCTATTTATAATGCAAGCAAAATTTAGGTCTTTTACTCTAGTAGCTGTGATGTTGCCTGTTTTGTTTATGTGCAAAAGGTTTATTAAAACAGGATCCAGGGATGCCTTGTATGTCAGGCAAAGATCACTTCTCAGAAGTCTGTATTATACTGAGAAAAGAGACAGGGCTTTGAGATGATCAGTGTAGGACATTTTGTTTACTCTCTGTATTCGTTTTGTAAGGAACCTTTGTGGACATTCCAGTTGCTACATGTATCTGGTCAGTAACATACCGAATGTGCCATAATACTCTATGATGGGTCTGATGGGGGTTGAGTAAAGTTGTTTATCTAGTTTCTAAGCCCTTGCTTGTAAGTTAAGAAACACAGAAGGGTTTTCTTACTACTTTGGACACATGTTGGCTGAAGACTATGTTACTATCTACATAAGATCCCAGATCTCTGACTACTGAATCAACTTTTAGGGGTGTTTTATTGATGACATAGTTACCCAGGTTAGTCAACTTCCCAAAAGGTACTATAATGCATTTCATGGTATTGCATTTTCAGCCATGGCTTTGTTACCAAGGGTTTGTCTGTGTTAGAACTCCTTGTATGGTGATCTTGTCTTGGGGTGGTTTCAATGACTGCTCCCAGTTTGTAATCATCTGTGAACTTAATTAGCCAGAGACATTTTACATAGGTTCATAGGTTCATAGGTTCATAGGTTCATAGGTTTATACTAGGCTATCTGCCCTAAGGCATTTATAAGCCTAGCCCAAAGTTATGTGGCTTACGCCACCCCTTAATTTAGAAATAATGTGCCCATTAGTTTGTTGTGCCTCTGCCCAGCAGTGACACAGAGATGATTCCCGGGGTAAACCTACGATCTCCCATCCACCGGTCAAGATTTCTCTTGAACAGAGCCAGCGAGGTGCTCTGCCTCACATGGACTGGGATTTTATTCCACAGCATGGGGAGTCTCTGGGTGATAAATCTATCCCTCCAGCACGTCCTATTTATCTCCGTGCTAAGGTTTAAGTCACTTGCTCTAGTGGTTCTGGTGGATTTGGATTTTTTGAGGTGGAGCATGTCCATTAATTCTGGGTTGGTCATGGCCTTGTATGTCAGGCACAGGTCACCTCTGAGCAGACGGTATGCAACTGAATAGAGTTGGAGTTTCTTCAGTCTGGCAGTATATGACAGGTTTTGGAGTCCCTTTATCCTTTTGGTGAGGAACTTTTGGGGTCTCTCCAATTGCTGAAGGTGTCGGGTGAGATACATCCCGAATGGGGCATTGTACTCGATCATTGGTCTGATAAGTGAAGAGTACAGGGGAACAATGACCTCACTTGATCTGGATGTGAATCCCTTCATGATCAGATGGGCAATGTAGAAGGTCTTTCGAACCACTTTAGCAACGTGATTGTCAAACGAGAGGCCACTGTCAACCTGGGTAGAAGTGCCCTGATAACCTCTTCTGTGCTTAGTGGGTTGCCACCTATATGGTAGCTTGGGGTTACCTTGTTTTTCCCGAAGGGTATGACTATACACTTTTTTGCGTTTAACTTCAGGCCATGGCTCTGGCACCAGCTATCAGTTTCCGTGAGACCCCTCTGAAGGATGTCTGTGTCCGATGTACTATCCACTATGGCACCCAGTTTGCAGTCATCCGCAAACTTTGTCAGCCATAGTCCTCCTATGTTTGCCTGTACTTCTGAGAAGTAGATGCCGAACAATAGGGGGCCAAGGACTGAGCCCTGTGGGACACCACTTGTAACCGGCTTGGAGTCTGACATGGCTCCAGCAACTCTAACCCTGTGGGTTCTGTCCTTTAGCCAGTTTGCAACCCATCTTGTGACATATGGGTTTACATTTAAGCTGGTAAGTTTCTCTATGATACCCGAGTGGGGTATTGTGTCGAAAGCTTTTGCAAGGTCAAGGTAGGCTGTATGGACTGCCTTTCCCTCATCAATGGCCTTGGTAACTGTTTCGAAGAAGTCGACCAGGTTCAAAAGGCAAGATCTGACCTTGACAAAGCCAAACTGGGTTGGGTCCAAGGTCTGCAAGTCCCCTATGTCCTTGTTTATGAGTTCCATTATGATCCTCTCCATAGCTTTGCAGACCAGGCTTGTTAAGCTTATGGGGTGGTAATTACCAGGGTCCGTAGAGGCACCACCTTTGTGGAGTGGGACCACAGTTGCCGTATGCCACTCCTTGGGCACATATCCTGTGGTAAGGCTAAGATTAAACAGCTGCCTTATGTGCGGGTTTAGTTCTTCATTGAGTTCATGTAGCACACAGCTGGGGACACCATCTGGTCCCATTGATGCTGTGTTTTTAGCTTTAGAGAGAGCAGCTTTCACCTGCGCATTTGAGATGTCTGGGAGGCTACACTCTGTTGGGATAGTCATCTCTCCTTTTGGGGGGGAGAGGGGGGTGAAGTTTGCGCTGAACCTGTCTGCCAGTATGTTGGCAATGTCTGTGGGCTCAGTGATTTTTGTATCATTTTGGACTAATTCTGAGCATATCTGGGAGTTTCCACCCAAGTTTCTGACATAGCTGAAGAAGGCCTTATGATTGTCTTTTGAATCTATGGCAATTTTTTTCTCAAAGTTGGCCTTTGATGATTTTATGAGGGATCATAGTTTCTTGCTAGTACTGATCAAAGATGCCTTCCCTTTTGGGATTTTGCTCTATCATGTAATAGCTTTCTCCTCTTATTGTAAAGTTTGTTTATGGCTGGGGTCCACCAGACTGGATGTTTGCCCTTGGTGGAAAGAGTCTTGGTTTTATTTGGGATTGCCTGATCCATGCAGTCCTGAAGGTGTTCATAGAAGGCATTTGTAAGGGCTTCCGCAGCTTGGGTTGTGGTTTCCATTGGCTCGGGGGCCTTGAAGGATACCACACCTGTCTTGAGTAGTGTGAAGTTTGCTTTAGAGAAGTTCTTCACTGTGGTCTTTTGTTTGTGGTGGGGCGGGATGTGGATTTCTAGTGAGATTAGTTTATGATCTGATCTCACCAAAGAGGGATATACTTCCGGTGTGGAGCATTTTGTCCCCATGTTTGTGATGATGAGATCTAGTATATTTTCTCCTCTTGTGGGGACGGTGACTAGTTGTTCCATGGCATTTGAATTTATGAACTCCAGGAACCTTTGGGCTAGAAAGTTGGGGCTTGAGTAATGTTCCCAGTCTATATTCGGGTAGTTGAAGTCACCCAATATGATGGTGTTTGGTGATACATTTATACCCTCCAGTGTCTTCAGGAAGGCTGTGTGGGTTTCCTGAGTTTGAGAGGGTGGCCTGTAGCATGCTACAAATTGTAGAGCAGTTTTGCCTATGGTTAATTGCACCTGGATGGTTTCCGATGCTTAGCGTAGCCACCAACCTGGAGGTGTGGGTATCCTTGATGAATATGGATACACCCCTCCTTTTGTGGTATGGTCCGGGTTTTGGGGCGGAACACATGATATGAGGTAAAACCTGATAGTGCCGGGGTGCTCTCAGGAGCCTTGAACCAGGTTTCAGTCACAGCACAGACATCGATGTTCTGCATACTGAGAAGGGCCTCGAGTGCGTGCATTTTGAGATTTAGACTTCTGGCATTGAGCAGCATTACCCTTAGTTTCTTCCCGTTTTTGTTTTCTAGGGTGGTAGGTTTAGAATTTGAGCCTTGCCTAAAAAGGCACTATGGGGTGGCAAGAGCCTTAGCCAATATCCGAATCCCAGGGTGACAGGTGCAAGCCGTCCCTTGAGCAGCGTGGCTTGTCAAGCATGTCATCCCAAGCAGACAGACACTGGATCCCCTTTGAATGACACCAGAAATTAAGCCAATTGTTAAAGCTGATCATCTTGTCACTATATTGTGGCATCATTCGTGGTGAAGGAAGGATACTGCTCAGGGTCAGGGTCATACCTGCCTGGGCTACATAATCAGAGAGCTCCTCTATGTCTCTTTTCATGTAGTCCAGGGAGGTACATCTCAGGTCGTTCACACCAGCATGGACAATGACTGTGTCATACTTGTACTTGCCGTGGAGTGACCTGAGTGCTTGTGTTATGTGGTGGATTCTAGCGCCCGATAGGCAGCTTACCGTGACCTTCTCCTTGTTCAGCCTGGTGAGTGGGACGTCAGTGTGTCTGACTATGGAGTCACCTATGACAAGTATGTTTGGTGTTCTATTTGGCCTTAAGGGCAGTGACTGCTTTGCACACTGATTTTGTTTTTTATGTGTTGTTTGTGTGGTGTCTTGAGTTTGCAGTTGCTTGGGTGTCTGCTTTGGAGGCCTTTGCTGTTTAGGTAAATTTTTACTCAGAGCCTCCGAGTATGTCTTAGTGTGTTTATGTGTTTGATTCAGTGGTGTGGTTGAGTTATGTGAGACTTGTATTGTGGTGTGTGTAGTTGCCTTCTCCTCCTGCCTCTTCTTGCCAGTCCTGAGGTGAGAGAGCTCAGCCTCCAGTTTGGCTAAATAGCTGCATCTCTCGCAAGTGTTAGTGTTATGTGGGAGGAGGAGAGGGTTGTCCGTGTACATGAGGCAATTGTAACATTGCCTCAGAATTCCCAGATTCACCAACTGGGCAGGAGAGGATGCCAGCATCTGACCCTTCGACATGCTAGAAAGAATTATGAGTTGGTATGAGACAGAAAAGTAGAGGGCTTAGCAGGGAAGTGGGCACTCTTGGGGGGTTTTGCAAGTGAGGGATTTGTATAATATAGGAGTGCTTGACCTGCAAAGAAAATGCTTATAAGACAAGGGATATGCTTTTAATTCTCTTTCACATCTGAGAAGTAGATGCCAAAGATGAGTGGGCCTATCACAGAGCCCTAGGGGAATCCACAGGTGACCGATGTCTTTGTGGAGGTGGCCTCACCAATTCTAACCTCCAGCATCTTATCAATGAACCAGCTAGCTATCCAGTGTGTTATAAAGGGGTTTATTCCTAGTTCTGTAAGTTTGATGACAATGCCCGAGTGAGTTACTATATCAAATGTTTTAGCCAGATCTAGGCATTGTGCAAAGTTTAATAACTCACAAAATGTAAAGACATCACTAAGAAATTTGTAGCACATACCTCTCAACCTCTCAGAGCACAAAATCTATACAAAGCCAGAAATAATGGGGATACAAAGGTCCCAAAATAGGGGCATTTTTAATATTGCTTTATAAAGTTAGAAAGTTGATAGGCTAACAAGTTTTCCAGTAGCATGAATTTTCTGAATTATATGAAGTCTTAAATTCAAAAGATTGTCATTATTTTCTGACATCTGTCTTCAATGATTTGCCAATAATTTGCCAGAAAACCAAAAATTTATGAGGAACAGACTGAAAATATGAGTAAAAAATCTGGACATTCTGCAAAAATCTGGACAGTTGAAAGATATGGCCAGAAAATCATAATAAAAAGTTAACAAAAAGTAGAAGATGTATCAATGTGTGCATGAAACAGGAACACATTCTCATAAAGGAAATGCAGCATCTTGTCCTGTACCACCAAAACAGTACCATGTACTCAGTCCACGATCGGCCAAAACAGTACTGTGTACTCAGTCCACGATCAGCCAAAACAGTACTGTGTACTCAGTCCACGATCAGCCAAAACAGTACTGTGTACTCAGTCCACGATTGGCCAAAACAGTACTGTGTACTCAGTCCACGATCGGCCAAAACAGTACTGTGTACTCAGTCCACGATCGGCCAAAACAGTACTGTGTACTCAGTCCACGATCGGCCAAAACAGTACTGTGTACTCAGTCCATGATCAGCCAAAACAGTAGTGTGTACTCAGTCCATGATCAGCCAAAACAGTACTGTGTACTCAGTCCATGATTGGCCAAAACAGTACTGTGTACTCAGTCCACGATTGGCCAAAACAGTACTGTGTACTCAGTCCACGATCGGCCAAAACAGTACTGTGTACTCAGTCCACGATCAGCCAAAACAGTACTGTGCACTCAGTCCACGATTGGCCAAAACAGTACTGTGTACTCAGTCCACGATCAGCCAAAACAGTACTGTGTACTCAGTCCACGATCGGCCAAAACAGTACTGTGTACTCAGTCCACGATCGGCCAAAACAGTGCTGTGTACTCAGTCCACGATCGGCCAAAACAGTACTGTGTACTCAGTCCACGATCGGCCAAAACATTACTGTGTACTCAGTCCATGATCAGCCAAAACAGTACTGTGTACTCAGTCCACGATCAGCCAAAACAGTACTGTGTACTCAGTCCACGATTGGCCAAAACAGTACTGTGTACTCAGTCCATGATCGGCCAAAACAGTTCTGTGTACTCAGTCCATGACTGGCCAAAACAGTACTGTGTACTCAGTCCACGATCGGCCAAAACAGTACTGTGTACTCAGTCCATGATTGGCCAAAACAGTACTGTGTACTCAGTCCATGATTGGCCAAAACAGTACTGTGCACTCAGTATATGATCGGCCAAAACAGTACTGTGTACTCAGTCCATGATCGGCCAAAACAGTACTGTGTGCTCAGTCCAGATTGGCATTAGAAACGTCTCTACAGGTGGAAATCAAGCAACCTCTGAAGTTAAACAAAAGCACATTTACATGGGATGAAAACTCATGCTTGTAAATAAAAACATGTTTGTGAACAAAATTTAAGGTTTTACTTCAGGCATGTATATAAGGCTTAGAGACAGCAGTGTAGCTCTGCTGCAAGAAGAAACCCAGGTTCTTCAACACTATTCTCTGACCCTGGCTATAGCAAAAGACTGAATACTCACTAATAACACCCAGAGACCCTGCACATCCATACTCAGTAGATTTTGGTTACAAGTTGCTTACAAGTAACAGTCTTTATTTAATGTGCTGTACCCATGGTTCAACTTCTCTCATTCACTAAACTGTATTTCAGGTTGCCATGAGTATGATGTGTCTTTTTTTTTTTTGCAAAGCACACTGACACTGTCTCTGTTTATGTGGAGAGCATGTGTAAAGGTACACATAAATGTAATAAAAACATCAGCCCAAGTTCCCAACAGATATATATATATATATATATATATATATATATATATATATATATATATATATATATATATATATATATATATATATATATATATATATATATATACATACATATATATATATATATATATATATATAAGTTATTAGCTAATATAGTAATCATAATTCACAAACACTTTAAATACGTAAACAATCAGCTTAACACAAACAATTTCACATTCTATTCAACTTGTCATAAAATGTGGTCGAGAATAGATTTTTTTCTGATTTCAGAAACACTGATTAATCTAGATCCCTTAGTATCTATACAAGCTCGTTATTTATGAGATCATTCTAAAATTACATTAAGTTTTGCTAAAGACATTAGAAATAGTTTGCCACACAGGGGTTACAATTGGTCTCTAAATCCAAACTTGTTAAATAAAGAAAAAATAATCCAAGAAATTCAAGATATTCTCAATCTCCTACTAGTTAATTTAGCCAAACAGCAACATACGCCTGATATTGAATGGGCGACAACTAAAGCACAAGTAAGAGGGATTTTTCTTCAAAAAGCCTCATACTATAAAAAAATACAAATTAGAGATGTGGAAATGTTAGAGGCTAAAATTAAGACACTAGATCAGGATTTAATCCGGAATTATAACAGACGAACAGAAATGGAATTATTAAAATGTCAAAAACGATCTTTTTTTGATCCAAAATAACAGGTTGACGTTTCATGAACATAAAATATTAGCAAGATATGCTAACCATATTCAAACGCCATCAAGGGCATTAGCTTGAATTATTAACCAATTGAAAACACCCTCTCAAATTCCGGAAATACATTTCAAGAATAAAATATATACACAATCTGAAGATATTATAAATACCTTTGAACTGATATATTCTCAAATTTATGGTGATCAAAATGAGTCACTTATAAATAGGACTAATAATGATTTTTTGCAAAAAAATATTTTTCCGAAGATAGATGATAACTCTCGGGTAGATTTAATTAAACCAATTTCCACTGAAGAAATAATACATACAATCAAAAAATTGAAATCCCATAAAGCACCTGGCCCTGATGGTCTGACAGCAGAGTTTTATAAAACTTTTTGCAATACTTTTGCTAAAATACTCTCACATATATTTAATTATATAATTAACAATAAAATTAATGACCCTCACTTGAATGCATCAAAAACAATTCTTATACCTAAAGAAAATTCTGGTCTTCAAAACCCAGATAATTATAGGCCTATTTCACTTTTAAATATAGATATGAAAATCCTGTCCTCTATTTTAGCTAATAGATTGAAGCATATAATGGATTTAATAATATCTAATGAACAAGCCAGATTTTTAACTGCTAGACAAACCATTGACAATACTTTAA
Source organism: Protopterus annectens (assembly GCF_019279795.1). Lineage (NCBI taxonomy): Eukaryota > Metazoa > Chordata > Ceratodontiformes > Protopteridae > Protopterus > Protopterus annectens. Next base: position 1,826,349,433 of record NC_056726.1, on the reverse strand, counting down.
CACTTCATACTTTAATTTCTTATGCCAGTCAAAGGAATTTAAATATGCATGCACTTATAATTGATGCACAAAAGGCTTTTGATAGAGTTAACATAAAATTTCTGTTTGATATTTTACCATATTTTAACATACCTCAAGACTTTATCCTAATGTTACAAATATTATATAATAACCCTTATACAACTTTATACATCAATAAAAACTTTTCTAAAAGAATACAAATTAAAAACGGAACCCGCCAAGGGTGTCCTTTATCCCCCTTACTATTCAATGTTTATCTAAAACCTCTATTTTTACATATTAAACAAAATATATACCATAATGCCCCAATACTTTATGGTACTAAAATATCTATGGCTGCTTTTGCTAATGATCTTAATATATACTGTACAACACCAATCTCAGATACCAAAAAACTTTTAAAAGCTGTGGATGACTTTGCAGTAATATCTAACTACAAAATAAACCTTAAAAAAAACAGTCTATTTCCTTTAAAAACTCCGAAACCCTTTTCACTTTTACCATTGGTAGGCCAAGTAAAATCTGAAGAAAAGATAAAATATTTGGGTATTACTTTTTCCACAGATAATAAAGATTTTTATATGCATAATGTTAAATTGGTTTGGGATCACATACTATCTGACTTAAGGAGATGGAATAATTTGAAATTACCACCATTAGCAAATGTTTCAATTATTAAAATGAATATATTACCCAGAATATTATATATCTTGAGATCCACTCAAGTTCTAATCCCTAAGAAGTTCTTTAAACAAATCCATACGGAATCGGCTAAATTCATATGGGAACCAAGGAAAACTAGAATATCATATGATAAATTAATGACTCCGAAAAATAGACGGGGGCTAGATTTACCCAATTTTGAAACATACTATTTAATAATAAATTCTAACAGAATTTGAAGAATTGCTAATTATGATACATTTAGCAATAAATGGTCACCAAAGTGGTTAATTTTGAATTACAAACATGTCGTAAGGCTGAATATTAATCCCAAATCATTACCTTTCTTAAGAAAAGACACGTTTAAATCATATGCTATAATGGAACACATTAAAATATATATAATGTTGATACAAAATCTTTTTCAATCATTAAACCTTATTCAACATATGATGACCTTCCAACCCTTTCATAGGAATCCCAACCTGAAAATTAATAATCAATTAATAGATCTTAAAAAATTTCCACTTATGATTAAATTAACTTTACTTGATATATACCCATATCTTAATTATTCAACTCATGAATTAAGACAGGAAATGAATCTTCCTAAATCTTACTTAGTTATATTGAGACAGATAAAGGAACTTTCCATAAATTACTTTAAAGATTTTAAAGTTAATGATGAGGACTTAACAAAATGCTCAAATTGATGGCAAACTCTTTTACAAGATACTAAATTTATAACATCTACAAGTAAACTGATAAAATATTTCAAATATCAAAATCAAGTACTCTTGTCAAATTATTGGAAAGAAAAAATACCATTGATGGAAGAAAGTAAAATATTAAAAGCAATTAACTTAACAATAAAATCAATCTCTCTTCAAAAGTTAACATTTACCCAACTTATGATACTTAATAATGCTTATTATACACGTCTTAGCTTGCATAAATTTAATTCTAAAAACTCTCCTAAATGCCCATACTGTAAAGATCAAACTGCTGACCTCCTTCACATGTTCTAGAGCTGCAAATGTATATATAAACTTTGGAATTCTTTAAAAATTCAACTTCAAAAGATGGGTTACCAAAATTCAACATTTTCTTGGGAATTTATGATTTTGCATATCCCTCCAAATAATTTGTCTAGATCCCAAATGACCATATTCATAAATATCTTTTTGCTAATGAAACTCTACATAGCTACAAATTGGTTGAATCCATCTCAAACTTCATGGGACAACTTTAAGATTTTAGCGATGAAACATATATTAGCAAAGGTATAGCGTAAGAAGAAAGCTCAGCGTTCTCGGTAGGACTGCTGTATAACTAAATAGCTGCTGGCATACCAAAGAAACGAATCCAAGGTCCATAAACGCAAAAAAGTATTTATTGTTGCAAAAACCAGTAGAAACGTCGACCTAGGTTTCGTTCGTGTCACCGAACTTCTTCAGAACAATAAAAACAATACAAAAACCTCTTAAATACTTGACTAAGGTTGCAATGAATGCCTCAATTAATCAATTAACTTCCCGCCAAAAAACTATTACATATATACACACACATATACATACCAGCAGCATCAAAGAACCTCATGCTATCTTACAAATGCAATGTAAATTATTAAAATTCTAAATATACCTAAAAACAACATACACATTGTACGTAAAACATTGAACATTATGCATTATTACATTATTCATTAAAAAACATTGAAAAAGTGTGTCTGTCTGCTCACAATATAATATAACCCTAATAAAAATTGTATAAAGTCAAAACTAAATACAAAAGCACTACAAACTGCTCGTAATTTATAAATTACATTACCACAAGTTATTCACATGAAAAATATATATACACATGAACCGAAATCAGTAACCTTTATGTTGTTAAACCGTAAAATAGGTTTTATACTGATATATTCATTAAGTCCGGGGGACTGATGAGCATTAAGGTATATTTGCATCCTTAATTCTGTAATGTCCAAGTTAAATTTTGTAACTTTGCCCTGTGCATCAAAATGCAAATGTGTTACTCCAAAAAATTTAAAAGAATGATCTGCATGTTGATTTATATGTCTGGCTAAGGCGTTAGTTGTTTTATGATTTCTGATATCCAGTAAGTGTTCCTTAACTCTGTCTCTTAAGTGCCTACTCGTCTTGCCAACATAAAAACTTTCACATTGTTGGCAGACTGCAATGTATACAATATTGGTGGTGTAACAATTGATGTATTGACCTATGTTTATATTCTGATTGTTAACTGTCACCACTCTATCAATGTTTATCATGTGTCTACATGTCGAACACCTACCACACTTGAAACTACCCTTGGGTTTATTGGAAAATTCTTTGGGTTTGACGTTCAAATTTTCAAAAGTTCCTTAAATGATGTATCTTTTCTATACACATAGGTTACACACCCTTTAAAATTTTCCCTATTGTTTTATCTGTGCTAATAAAATTCCAATTTTATTCACTATATTTTGAATTTTAATTGCTATATCGTTGTAAGTGGTGATGTATAGGGAATGTTGTTGCAAACAAATTTCCTAATGTCCACAAGATCGCCAACTACACTATCAACTGATGTAACTTCACTGGAATGCAATAAAGCTTTGTAAAATCCTTTACATCTTTTGTCTGTTACCTCTTTAGCAATGTTGTTGCAAAAATCTTTTGGGTAACCTCTATTCAAAAATAAAGTGACAATAAATTTAACTTCCCGTTCAAAGTCCACCTCCTCACTGACCATTCTAGCCGCCCTCACCATCTGACCCTTTACCACTGCCTTCTTTTGGTGGTGAGGGTGCCAGCTGTCGTAATGTAAATATGAGTTTGAGAAGGTGGACTTCCTGTATATATTGGAAACCAACTTTTTTCTACTTCTGTCATATGTCAAGCTAATGTCCAAATAACTAATACTTTCTTGACTAGTAACATACGGCATTCATTGCAACCTTAGTCAAGTATTTAAGAGGTTTTTGTATTGTTTTTATTGTTCTGAAGAAGTTCGGTGACACGAACGAAACCTAGGTCGACGTTTCTACTGGTTTTTGCAACAATAAATACTTTTTTATGGACCTTGGATTCGTTTCTTTGGTATGCCAGCAGCTATTTAGTTATACAGCAGTCCTACCGAGAACGCTGAGCTTTCTTCTTACGCTATACCTTTGCAGGTATTTTGGTTCTTGGTTTTGGCTGTTTGGATATGGAGGAAGAAACGAGGTGGGAGTGCTGCTCAAGGAAATGAGTGAGCAGCTCAAGTTGCACACAGCATTAATTCAGAAATTGATGGCAACTTCCAACGCCAGTATGGACATTACAGCCAGTTTGGGGTTGCCGCTAACCCAAGCAACCCCTTTGCCGCAACCCACAGCGTCTGCTCTCAATGTCAACAATAGTGGTGCTCATGACAGTAATTTTAGGGGTAATAGGGAACTAGTGGAGTCCAAACATAGTGAATCCTGGAGAGAAAACCAGTATTCATTCAATTTCAATCTTCCCCTACCCAAAGTTACTATTCCGAGGTTGGAAGGAAATATGAGAGATTGGCTACGTATGTTCGAGGTTAAAATGTTTAAACTAAAAAGAACACAGATGGAGAACGGTTACCTACGTAAGAACATTGATTTAGGGATTGTACCCAAAGGACTTAGATTGTGGAGATATCCCAACGGCAGCGAACACGATCCTGAAATGCTTAAAGATTTGCACGAGTTATTCAACAAAACGGGGCTAGAAATTATGGAAATCATGATTGCCTATAACGACAAAAAGATTGAACTACTTCTAGTTGACTTGGATGATCTCAACAATCTTATTAGTCAAGACCTACTCTTCGACCAATATTACACCAATTACATTAATGTGATTAAAGAAGTGGAACACAGTTGTAATGTCATTTATGACAAAAAGCAAAAAAAGATTCAGAGGGACAAGAAAGTGTATGCTTCGGAATTGGTTTATCCCAAATCCAAACCAGTACATTGTGGCCATGACAACGGCAGACCGGAAGTTAGTAGGAACCGCATGGATGTACTGGATGACATCACTTCCCCTCCACGTTTGGATGTTTACAGCGACCGACAAGAAAGTTTAGTGGAAGATGAGGGTCCCAGAAGATCCAAACGGATAAGAGGGCAGCATACACATGAAGTAGAAGAAGAAGGTGAACATTTGGGGACACGACCGAGAAGGGAATTTGATCCCAACAAGAGGGTTTATTTTCCACAACAGCAGCAGCCAAAAAACGTGTGGGGGGCGCGCAAGTAGCCGTTGCCGTCCCTCAAGAAGAGGTTTTTGGTAAGTTTTCTAATTACCAGTTTAGCATTGATTCCAACACTATACCACCAGGGAATTTGAGTGACTTTGGCACCAGTGGGCATGTTGTTACGCTTTTTGGGGCGACAGGGACAATTTTGGACAATCCCTTGAACAACCCTGGTTCAGGGGAAGACGTTTCCTTTGATGCTCTTTTATACAACAAGGCTCAAGGCGGTTTAGACAACTGCAGTAATTCTTTGACTTCCGCACACAATATGGGTTCACGCAATACTGTTTGTGATTTATTTTCAAATGCCAGTAACGAGCAACGATTGTCTTTGGGTACACAGGTTTTACATATACACGACTTTGACAATCACCACATTCAACAGGTTAACAGTGGATGTAACGAATGTGCAAGTGGCTCACATGAGCAATCCAAAGAAGTGAATGAGACTAATGTACTGTATGGCGAAAACTACGACAATTTGGGGACTTGTACAATTGGCAGTTCATTGGGAACCTGTGATGATGGTATCAATTCATTGCTTGATGTATCAGTTTACAATATAGATGGGCATTTGTTGACAGCTGATGTTCACATGTTAAATAATGAGTGTGTTTTGAGTGCAACTGACCAAGTATACAATATGGTGTCTGATAATCACGTGGACTTACAAGACCACAGCAATCAACCGGATAGTGAGGGGGGATGTAGTTTGTTTTGCAAGCCCAATGTTGTGATTAACAACAAAGGGGACTTTAAATTATACAACTATACCAGTCAATTTTTTGACGTAGAATGTGTGGATTTGTTTTCCAAAGGTTTTAGTTTTGTACCATGCAGGAGGGGTAATTTAGTGAACACAATTCTAGACTTGAAATTATTCACTCGAAAATTGAATTTGAAAATTTTATACCAAGGTAATTCATGGGGCATTAATAACAATGGTAGTACATTGACAAAACCCAGCACCTATAACCCACCAATGCATGAGGGTGTTGCTATTTTTGAGAAAGTAACTGAAAATGACATCAGGAATGCCTTTATCGAATACAACAAGGCTAGCACCAACAATAAGAATCTGACCACCAAGGAAGAATTTATTTTGAGTAGTATATTGAAAGCAAAAAACATCAGAATTATGAAACCCGATAAGGGAAGTGGGATAGTCATTGTGGATCACCATGATTATGTTTCATACATGAACACTTTACTTTTGGGTAACACCTACAGAGAAGTTAGTAGGAATGAGATTAATATAGCGTATGGCAGAATAGATAATACTCTATTTGATATGCTTTTCCAAGGCGAGTTAGATGAGCAGGAGTGGCAATTCTTAAAGAATGAATACCCAGTTACTAGTGGGATTTTTGGAATCCCCAAAATACATAAAGGCCTTGACAACCTGCAATTTAGACCTATAGTGGACGGAAAGCGGAGTAAAACACACTTTATTAGTCAATACCTAGATTATCATTTAAAACCGGGTATAAAGTTTTTTCCACACATATTGAAGGATTCATGGGACTTTTTGGGCAAAATTAGATCAATAGTATTTAATGAAGGGGACACATTCATTACTTTGGATGTGTGTAATCTTTTTACCGTCATACCCCATGATAGAGGGCTTGAGTGGTTGGAAGAACAACTATATTTTACAAAACTATATGATCAGAATAAAGTGAATGTGATAGTCAAGTTAATGGAAGTTGTCTTGAAAAATAACTTTATATTTTTTGAAGGGGCACATTATAAACAGATGAGTGGGGTTGCCATGGGGGCAGCTTGTGCCCCCAATTTTGCTAACTTTGTCCTGACATTTTGGGAAACCAATTACGTTTTTAATTCAGAATATTTTAAACATGTTCAGTTTTATGGTCGGTTTTTGGACGACTTATTTATTATTTGGAGAGGGGACCAAGTTATTTTAAATAGTTTTTTGGAATATATCAACAGTAGCGTTTGGTTCCTAAATTTTACGTATGTTACTAGTCAAGAAAGTATTAGTTATTTGGACATTAGCTTGACATATGACAGAAGTAGAAAAAAGTTGGTTTCCAATATATACAGGAAGTCCACCTTTTCAAACTCATATTTACATTACGACAGCTGGCACCCTCACCACCAAAAGAAGGCAGTGGTAAAGGGTCAGATGGTGAGGGCGGCTAGAATGGTCAGTGAGGAGGTGGACTTTGAACGGGAAGTTAAATTTATTGTCACTTTATTTTTGAATAGAGGTTACCCAAAAGATTTTTGCAACAACATTGCTAAAGAGGTAACAGACAAAAGATGTAAAGGATTTTACAAAGCTTTATTGCATTCCAGTGAAGTTACATCAGTTGATAGTGTAGTTGGCGATCTTGTGGACATTAGGAAATTTGTTTGCAACAACATTCCCCTATACATCACCACTTACAACGATATAGCAATTAAAATTCAAAATATAGTGAATAAAAATTGGAATTTTATTAGCACAGATAAAACAATAGGGGAAAATTTTAAAGGGTGTGTAACCTATGTGTATAGAAAAGATACATCATTTAAGGAACTTTTTGAAAATTTGAACGTCAAACCCAAAGAATTTTCCAATAAACCCAAGGGTAGTTTCAAGTGTGGTAGGTGTTCGACATGTAGACACATGATAAACATTGATAGAGTGGTGACAGTTAACAATCAGAATATAAACATAGGTCAATACATCAATTGTTACACCACCAATATTGTATACATTGCAGTCTGCCAACAATGTGAAAGTTTTTATGTTGGCAAGACGAGTAGGCACTTAAGAGACAGAGTTAAGGAACACTTACTGGATATCAGAAATCATAAAACAACTAACGCCTTAGCCAGACATATAAATCAACATGCAGATCATTCTTTTAAATTTTTTGGAGTAACACATTTGCATTTTGATGCACAGGGCAAAGTTACAAAATTTAACTTGGACATTACAGAATTAAGGATGCAAATATACCTTAATGCTCATCAGTCCCCCGGACTTAATGAATATATCAGTATAAAACCTATTTTACGGTTTAACAACATAAAAGGTTACTGATTTCGGTTCATGTGTATATATATTTTTCATGTGAATAACTTGTGGTAATGTAATTTATAAATTACGAGCAGTTTGTAGTGCTTTTGTATTTAGTTTTGACTTTATACAATTTTTATTAGGGTTATATTATATTGTGAGCAGACAGACACACTTTTTCAATGTTTTTTAATGAATAATGTAATAATGCATAATGTTCAATGTTTTACGTACAATGTGTATGTTGTTTTTAGGTATATTTAGAATTTTAATAATTTACATTGCATTTGTAAGATAGCATGAGGTTCTTTGATGCTGCTGGTATGTATATGTGTGTGTATATATGTAATAGTTTTCGGAAGTTAATTGATTAATTGAGGCATTCATTGCAACCTTAGTCAAGTATTTAAGAGGTTTTGTATTGTTTTATTGTTCTGAAGAAGTTCGGTGACAGAAACCTAGGTCGACGTTTCTACTGGTTTTGCAACAATAAATACTTTTGCTTATGGACCTTGGATTCGTTTCTTTGGTATGCCAGCAGCTATTTAGTTATACAGCAGTCCTACCGAGAACGCTGAGCTTTCTTCTTACGCTATACCTTTGCAGGTATTTTGGTTCTTGGTTTTGGCTGAAACATATATTAGCCCACAAATTACTAATCAATGATCATAGCAAAAATATAAATAATACGAAAATATGGGAACAAATTTTCAATATTATATTGGCTTAATGTACCGAACCCAGTTTAACCCCTGGACATATATACCTTAAAAGGAAAAGTTATCAGAAATGAATTATTACAAGATATTAGGTCTACTGATAATCTTCATATGTTCTTTTTTATTGTTCTTTGTTAACTGATGGAAGCATTCATGTAAATAGTGTATATATGTTGTAATATTGTTGTTAGAACCATTATTTGGGAATTATCTGTTCTTCTTTTTTGTTTAGTGTTGTACGAATAAGTGGTAAAACAATAAAGATTTATTATTGAAAAAAAAAAGAATTCACAAACACACCCCTGAGACACAGTAGTGATAAGAAGTTCAACTGTGTAGTAGACTCACTCAGACTGTACTAGTAGAACTGTAAAAGTCAAGAGTCTTAGATTCAGTTGCAGATAGTGCATTATATTATATTATATTATATTATATTATATTATATTATATTATATTATTATATTATATTATATTATATTATATTATATTATATTATATTATGTTACTGCTCGTGCATGATCTGCCACCTGTCCTCCTGCTCCAGCTGTGGCAAAGTGCAAACAAGAACAACTGATTGCTAAAATCTTTTAGTTTGTAATTGCAACTTTGCAATTTGTATTTATTCTTAACACTAGTTTGGCATTCGGTTCTGCACTGGCAGACACAGCTTTTATATTAGGCAATGTCACAATTATAATTAAGCTGCATTTTATTTATATTCTTTTTTATTTACCTGGAGCCTCCTGGCTGGGACTGGGTGTGTACGGAACACGTGTTGGCACTGGGTGGACTAGACCGTCTCTGCACACACATTGCAGAAGTAGAATTGAAATACTATGGCAGAATTTAAGTAAAATTAAATAGTTGTAAACACTGTCACTGGCTGTCTGAACAACTCTGCAGCTCACTCACTGCTGTACTATTCTGCTAACTGCTGCTAATACTATTCCAGTCTGCCTCTTGAAGCTAACATTATCACACACACACCCTGGCAATGCATGATAATGTCAGCTGCAACCGATACTTGTAAAAAAATCTAAAAAGAAATTGGGAATAGAAGGTGCCACTCAGGAATCTGTGGCACCCCATTATTTTCCCTCAAAACTGATAAATGCTGAATAATTCAGTAAGGTTGAGAGGTATGACTTTAGTCAGCTTAGATATTAATAGTCAATTATAATTTCTAAAGGTACTAAACAAGGTTGTTGTTTGTCACCACTGCTCTTTACTCTAATCATGGTACCTTTTGCAAATTATATAAGATGAAATATAGACATGAAAGGCACACAAATAATTAATAATTTAACCTCCAAAATACAGTTATTTGCTGATGATATCTTATTGACTCTGAATGATTGTAATTCCTTTATCAAGACAGTATTTAATGCAATAGAAATCTTCCAAAAGAAATCAGAACTTACCATTAATGATAATAAAACTAATATATTACCAGTGAATTGCAATACTATTAAAAAAGGTAAGAATTTTTTTAAATACATTGTACAAAATAAGAAAATTACTTACTTAGCGATAATCTTAACAGATAATATTAAAAATACAATAACTCTTAATTATAATAATAATTTAAACTCCATACAACATATTTTTAATAAATGGAATAAGTTCTTTTTTTACCATGGAAGAGAGACTTTCTTTAATTAAAATGATTATCTTAGCTACAATTTTATACATAACACAGTCTTTATCTCTTCCTCCTCCAAGAAGTAATATAAAGGAATATAATTCATTCTTCCTGAAATTTTTTTGGTATCCTAATAAACCTAGGTTGCATTTAAATCATCATATTAGAGACTGGGTATCAGGTGGTATTGGAGTTTCAGAGTTAGAAATATATTCCTTATCATCAAAAACTAAGACAATAATTTATTAATTGAACAGTAATTCTAATGCTAATTAGAGATTCACTAAAACATTTGTTATAAATCTAATAATTTGATAAAAATCACATCATACAAAAATAATATGTAATAATTTTCACTGGCAACTAAAAGTATATTTCTCACAAAGTAAACATAAATCTATTAACTCATATTATATTAACATAATATTAGTTACCTTTAAGAATTATATTTACAAGAATCTAGAATATAAAGCATGGATGTTTTTTTTTTTATTTCCAATAGAGTATACTAAAAATAATATTAAAACATTCAATCTATTAGCAATGAATGCATTTAAAGAAAAAATGATTTATAGTATCACTTAGTGGGAAATTACATAACGGTGATCATATTATAGATAAGTATGAGCTAAACAAATATATGTGGCTACAAATTCAAAATTGGAGACAGTTGAACAAAAGATTAATTCAATGCAACCAACAGTGAGAAATTCATACCCTCAATTTATTGATTTTGTAACTATATTGATACACCACAATACAATAGTGAAAGCACTTCTATCAAATATATATATATATATATATATATATATATATATATATATATATATATATATATATATATATATATATATACACACACATACAGTTATTAAGGGTTCGACAAAATACTATAGAGAAAACTATTGAGATTACTTTAGACTCAATAACAATAATTCCCCAAGCAAAGCTGCTAAAAAAATTTATACTTCTGTCATCAAAACAAACTACTTCCTCACTAAAATGGAGAATATTCTCTTGGAAGTTCATACACAGAACTTTTATTATGCCATACAGGATTGAATTAATGTACAAAAAAAAAGATTTAAGTTGTTGGAGATATAAAATAAATATTAAGGCTGACTGGCAACATATGTTTTTTTGATTGTATAATACATATTGGGATAACATAAATTCATTTTTACAGGCTGTCATCAATGATAAATTTATCTTAACTAAATCTTTAATTCTAACTAATTCTCCAATTCCTACATGTGTTAAGATGACAAAATAGCCACTTTTATGGAGTATCCTAATGATAGCTAGGAAGGTTATTACTAAAAATTGGAAAAATTAGTGTACCCCAACCATGAAAGAATTTGTAAACATTGCAATTGAAGTATGTCAACATGAACTAAGCAAGATTGAGTCAAGAACTTCCACAGTTAACTCTTCATATAATGTTTGGATGAAATTTAAAGAGCTGCTGAGAAAACAGACTTTAATAACTAAATGATTGCAGTTTTTATTTGATTATGTCTTTTCTTAGAATTTTGCTGTATTAGTAGACACCTTTGTAAATAGTTTTTGTTGTTTTCTACCTAGTTGTTTTCTTGATGTTCTTTTAGCTATGTAATTATATTTCTGTTATATGTCATTCTTTTAATATTAAAATATTTAATACAAATTACCTCCTTTTGTTCTAGAATTATATTTAGTCAAACAATGTATAATGTTCTTATTCTAATGTTTACATTTATTCTTATTTGGATTTTTATTATTATCAATATCATTACCATTTGTCTGTTCATAATTGCTGTTCACCACATCATTATCCAAAAGCATATGTCTTGTCTGTTCCTTTCTTTCTTTTACTACATTATCCTCCATTTCCATTAAAAGATCCTTTTCAGAATTCCTTTGCTCAAATTCCTTAGTCATTTGTTCAACACTTGCTCTATAAGCAGCCTCATCTGGGGTTAGTCTACTAGCCCTTAGAAACTGACTTTATAATATACCTTTATAAACATGCCTGGGATGCATGCTTCATCTATGCAAGTACCTATTTGCCTGCACTTTTTTCCTATAAATACAAGTAGCAATATCCATTCATTTTAACTAACGATGATATCCAAAAAATTAAGAAAGACATACTATTATCTAATTTAATCACAAATTCATTCAAAGTCAATTCATCACCTCTCCATATTAAAAAAATACCATCAACAAAATGTTTATAATATAAAATAGTCTTAGTATATAGAGTAGATTGATTATAGATAAATTCTTCTTCCCTTTGTCTTAAGGTGATATTTGCATATGTGTTAGCCACCAGGGTGCCCATTGCCACTCCCGGTATTTGATGATATAACTGATCATAAAATAAAAAGATATTACCATTTAAAACAGTTTTAACAAAAGGAATAAGGTTTCTAGCCTTCTTGCAGAAAATTTACTGTACTTATATAAATCACTTCTTATCACCTCTATTCCATATAAATTCAGAATAACGGTAATAAAGAATTATCATCAAGTGTCACAAAGATATTATCTGTTACATCATTATTTTTGCATACCATTAATATAAATATTGTAGAAACTTGTTTGTATCTCTTAAAAAACTTTAAATAAAATTGAAAAATGACTTAAGATATAGGAATATAGGCTCTATTACTCACCCCTTTCCAGAGACTCTAGGTCTCATAGGGGATGATTCATATCTTTATGCATCTTCAGTAGCCCATACAAAATATGTGCAATATACATAAATCTATATAAATGCAGAAATATAAATCACTTTTTATTTGCAAGTCATAAATGACACGTGTTACTGAATATATATATATTTCAAAAAAAATGGTTTTGTATTGTCTAAATGGCATCAGCATTATTACTTAAAAAATCTTCTATCAAACTCATGTACTGATCTCTATTCATAGATACTATAGTGCATCCTTTGTCAACTTGTTTTATAATTTCTGAATCATCCTTAACTTCACTAAAGCATCAAATTCATCATTTGTCAAGTTATAAAATTTGCATAAATTAGGCTCATTATAAACAAAACCTATCTGTTTTTCATAAATGTTCTAAAAGCTATAATTACATGCTGACTTCTAGGAATAAATGTATGTAAGCATTTACATGAGGTTTCCACATTGCCAACATCTCGAAACATACATTTCAAATTCAGTTCTGTAATAGCATGTACCACTTAATTGCTTGAAGCAGGCACAAATTTCAGACCTTTTTTAAAAGAGAAATGTCTGTTTCAGTTAAAAGTTTATTATACAAATTCATAAGAGATGATTGATATTCTACCTGTTGTTTACAGAGTGACTGCACATCTGCGGACCTGCATACTTTCTTCTTTCTTCTCTTTCTTTTGGATAGTTGTTTCTTCCTCTTCCCCATGACTCATCCCTTTTTTCTTTACTTCTATTTTATCTGGTAATGCCAGTTTTAATGCTTGCTGGAGAGATCAGAAATCCTCTTCCAGATGGACATTTAGCAGTATTTTACCAGACTATGGTGTTAAACCTCCTGTTTGCTGAAATCATCTTTACGTTGCACACCCTCTTCACCACACCTCTTGGTATCCCTATCAGCTCCGATTGTTTCACTCACCATCTGTTGAGATTGGATTGGCCTCGGTAATTCAATGGTGTCTAAATGATATATCAAGTCACCCACATGTACTTTTGTTATTTTTTCTTCATTACCTTTTGGCCAAGAAATAAAATGTGTCCCTTCTTAAAATCAAGGGCATCACTATTCAATTTACATTTTTTTGTTTGTTCAAGTCTTTTTTCAAATGTTGTTAATCACTCCAACACTTCATACTATAAAGAAGAGTACTGCTGGAAGAGAGGCATGGATACAAGAGTATTTTCTAAAGCAGCAGTCCAATTTAATAACTCTGTTTCAATATCCATAAAGACTTCATCAGAGTCATGTAATTGGAACTTAATTTTAAATTGAGTTTCTGCTAATTTACAAAACAGGATATGTGTTTCCATACATAGGCATCTTTAAAATTCTTAAGCCTCGCAGAGCCACTCCTAACTCAAGATATGCCTAGAAGCTGAATTTCTGCCATTTTAAATATTTTAAGGTTTGCACTTTTTTCTCTAAAAGCACAATCAGTTTTAAAAACTCACTGCTTGACTAGCTACTATATTCAGAATCTCTTAATAAATCACTCAGATGTCCACTATTCATCTCCATTCCTGCCTGCATACCAAAAACAAATTCAACCTCCTGGGACATCAAATGCTGTGTACCCGAAATACACATTTCACACAAAACAATGAAAAGTGTGAAGGTTACAAAACAAAAGTTCAACAGCACATAAATATAATTCAAGAAACAAAATTGGAGCTTACAAACACCATCGTGAAAATATTTATTTAAACTGTAGCAGAGCTTTCAGTTAAACACTCTTTCTCAATGCATATATCAACATTTAACTACAACACTTTTATATACAACAACCCTAGTCACATGATGGTGTCAACCAAAGACTTCCCTAACCTAAAAGCATATGTTGTTGTGCCTTTTGGCTTTTCCCAGTTAGGGGTCGCCACAGCGGAACTCCGGTCTGCTAATGGTTGGTAGTTGATTTTTACGTGCCGAGTTAGCAGCCCTGATGCACAACCTTCAAGGAAGGTACTCCCATTCACGCATGTCTCCACGCAGAAGACGCTCTAGCTGAGAATTGAACTGGACAGTGTCTTACTGTGAGGCGACAATGCTACCGCAGCACCACCACAGCGGGTCCTAACCTAAAAGCATATAATCTCTTATAAAAAGCAAAACAATTATACAAGACTTTTAAAGATATTTAAAAATATTCTATTTCTTAAATAATAATTATAACAAGAAATATGATGCAGCCAGGTAAACATTTATAAATTAATTTGTTTCCTTTTTACCTTTTAGCGGTGGTTTAATACTAACTGCTGAATTCAATCCAGGTTTTTTATCAGCATTCAAATAATTCAGTTTAATTCTGCAACTTCTGCTTCTAAGCCAAGATCACCCCCTCTCAGATCAAATCTAATATTTTGTATAACCCTAAACAAAAGATATGTTGTACTCCCGTATTCACTACATGTCACTACATGCTTAGCCATTGAATTGGTCAAAACCTTTTGCCTAACATCAGATAAATGTTCTAAAATTCTGTCTTTCAGTCTTATATTACTTTTTCCTACATAAAATCCAAAACATTGCAAATTGCCTGATAAATTATGTTTTTCGTGATGCATGTAGCAAAAGAATCAGGAACTAAGCATTTTAGCTAGGTAAAGTAGAGCATTCAAGTCTTTGGCCTTATACCTTAACATGCACTTAAGCAACATTCAAGTCTTTGGCCTTATACCTTAACATGCACTTAAGCAAGTTACCTCTATATCTAGGTAAGAAAGGACATTCAACTCTTTGGCCTTATGCCTTATCATGCATCTATACAAGTTAACTACATGCCTAGTTATGAAAGGACATTAAAGTTTTGGGCCTTATGTATTGTCATGCAGTTAAACATGTTAACTGTATACCTAGATAAGAAAGAACTTTCAGCACTTTTGCCTTATGACTTACTATGTATCGAAGCATGCTAACTGTATAGGTACAAAGTGCATTCAGGTGTTTGGCCTTATGCCTTACTATGCATCTGCACATGTTAACTTAATATCTAGGTAAGAAACAACATTCAAGTCTTTGGTCTTGTACCTTGCCATGCATCTACATGTGTTAACTGTATACCTAAGTAAGAAAGGACATTGAAGTCATTGGCCTTATGCCTTACCAAACATCTAACATGTTAGCTGTATGCATAGGTAAAAATGGGCGTTCAAGCCTTTGGCCTTATTCTTTACCACAGATCTAAGCATGTTAACTGTATGCTTAGGTAAAAAGGGACATTTAAGTCTTTGGCGTTATACCTTACCATGTATCTAAGCATGTTCATAGGTTCATAGGCATGTACTAGATTAATGCCCACTCTGGCCCTTATAAGCCTAGCCATGCAGCCTAAATATAACCTCCAAATTTGATTTATATATGGGGTGATTTACTGACTGCCTCTGTCCATCACAGACATAAGCATCAGACCAGGGGTAAATTTCCAATTACCCATCCATTGGTCCATATAAGTAGGAATAGGGAGGAACGCTGCTTCACATGGATGGGGAGCTGTTCCAGAGAATGCTAATTCTCTGAGAAACATCTGTCTCTCCAACATATCCTAGTTATGATGCAAACAAACTTTTGATCTTTTAATCTAGTAGTTCTGATGTTGATTGTTTTGCAGATGTGCAAAAGGTTCATCAAAAGAGGGTCCAGGGATGCCTTCTATGCCAGGCAAAGATAACCTCTCAGAATTCTGTATGATATTAAGTAATGAGACAGGGAGTTGAGGCAAATAGAGTAGGTCATTTTGTTTACTCTCTGTATTCTTTTTATAAGGAACCTTTGTGGACATTCCAGCTGCTGCAATGTGTCTTATCAGATATATACCAAATGGCACATTATACTCGATGATGGATCTGATGAAAGCTGAGTACAGTAGCATGATGGCCTCTCTGGACCTAGATGCTAAGCCCTTGCTTATAAGGTGAGCAACATAAAAGAATTTTCATTTTGGCTAAAGGCTAGGTTACTATCTACATGAGTTCCCCGCCACAAACGTTTGTCTGTATTAGGTCTTACTGTAGGGTGTTGTAATCTTGGGGGGGATACAATGACTGCTCCCAGTTTGCAGCCATCTGCAAACATGGTTAGCCAGAGGCTTTTGATATTTGTTTTGACATATGAGAAATAGATGCCAAAGAGGAGTGGGCCAAATACAAGTCCTTTTTGGAGGTGGCCTCACTGATTCTTACCTCCTGAGTCGTATCTATGAGCCAGCTAGCTATCCATTGTGTTATAAAAGGGTTATTGCAGGTGGGGCATTTTATCAAATGCTTTAACCTGATCTAGATAGGCAGTATGTACTGTTTTGCCCCCATGCATTGACTTAATGCCTTTTCAAAGTCCACCAGATTCAGTAGTATGACCTTCCTTTAACAAACTGGGATGGGTCCAATGTCTTTGTTGATAAATTCAGTGATAATTATTTCAACAGCTTTGGAAATAAAACTAGTCAGACTAATGGCTCTGTAGTTTCCAGGATCTGTTGACAGTCCTTCCCTAAGAAGGGGAATGACTGTCACTTTCCTGCATTCTCATGGCATAAGACCTGTTTTAAGACTCTAGTTTAATAACTCCAGGAGTCTTGATAAGTCATATTTTAGACTTTTTAGGAGACATCCTAGGATGTTGTTTGGGCTTATTGAGGCTGTGCACTTGGCTTTTGTGAGCACAGCCAGAATATGCTCCTTAGTTATAGTTAGAGGGGTTGTTTTTGATGGTATTTCTTGGGGGATGATTGTGGGTGAAATGGGTTAACTGAATACTTAGGTAAGAAACGACATTCAAGTCTTTGAAACTGAAAAGTGCGGACTAAGCCGACAAAACTTGGTAAACTTATGAAACAAAGATAGCAAAAAGATGTAATGGCCACAATAAAGGCACAAAATTCGTAATTTAGCGCTTTCTTCCACTTTTATTACAACGTGAACTTCTTCAGAAAAGACACAAGCCCTCTCTAACTCGTGTCTTTTATAAACAGATGCAGGATGTGATATCATAATTGATTAATTTGATCATAGTTAATTATTCAATTAATAACCAATGCTTTTTTTAAAAAAACAAATTATTTTCTTAAAACTTTACATATTAGATACAGCAAACTTTTATAACTTGTATCAATAGCATTTTGCCAAACGCTGTCACAGTTGATTCTCAGTTGTAATTTAATATCACTATAACAATCTGTACTTTGTGTGTGTATGCACCTGTGTGCAAATACACCCTCAACCATATAAACACACAAATGAACATACACACACCTGCACACACACACAAAAACACACACACACACACACACACACACACACACTTACATACACATGCACACACTCATTCACACACATGCATACGCACACACACACACATACACCCACACACATCACAGGTGTAGAATCACACACACACACACACACACACACACACACACTCACACACACTCACTCACTCCCCTAAAACACACACACATATACACCCCCCCTCCTTCACACACACCAACAAAACATCTACATGGTGTGTATAAAATACATGCATAAGTGTGCGTGTGTAAACATGATGTGTATCCACACATATGTACATGTATAACACTTTAAAAATAGTTCAACAGTGTGAATGTATAAAATTACTGTAATTTTGAAGATTTAACCTTTAGGCCTATTGTATCGGCTAGATATTCCAAAACTGAAAATATCTCCATTTGAGGGGGGGGTGTATATGTGTGTGTGTTTTAGGGGAGTGAGTGAGTGTGTGTGAGTGTGTGTGTGTGTGTGTGTGTGTGTGTGTGTGTGTGTGTGTGTGTGTGTGTGATTCAACACATGTGCATGTGTGTGTGTGTGTGTGTGTGTGTGTGTGTGTGTGTGTGTGTGTGTGTGTGTGTGTGTGCGTATTATGTATGTGAGTGAGTGTGTACATGTGTATGTAAGTGTGTGTGTGTGTGTGTGTTTTTGTGTGTGTGTGCAGGTGTGTGTATGTTCATTTGTGTGTTTATATGGTTGAGGGTGTATTTGCACACAGGTGCATACACACACAAAGTACAGATTGTTATAGTGATATTAAATTACAACTGAGAATCAACAGTGACAGCGTTTGGCAAAATGCTATTGATACAAGTTATAAAAGTTTGCTGTATCTAATATGTAAAGTTTTAAGAAAATAATTTGTTTTTTTAAAAAAAGCATTGGTTATTAATTGAATAATTAACTATGATCAAATTAATCAATTATGATATCACATCCTGCATCTGTTTATAAAAGACACGAGTTAGAGAGGGCTCGTGTCTTTTCTGAAGAAGTTCACGTTGTAATAAAAGTGGAAGAAAGCGCTAAATTACGAATTTTGTGCCTTTATTGTGGCCATTACATCTTTTTGCTATCTTTGTTTCATAAGACATTCAAGTCTTTGCCTTATTCCTTACCATGTATCTAAACATGTTAACTCTATGCCTAGGTAAGAAAGCTCTTTCAAATATCTGGCCTTAAGCATGTTAAGAAAAGACAGTAAAGTAGATGCATCTAAGCATGTTAACTGTTTGTCTAGGTAAGAAAGGGCATAAAAGTCTTTGGCCTTATGCCTTATCATGCATCTAATCATGTTAATTGTATACCCAGGTAAGAATGGACATTCATGTCTTTGGCCTTATGCCTTAACATGCATCTAATCATGTTAATTGTATACCTAGGTAAGAATGGACATTCATGTCTTTGGCCTCATGTTTTACCATGCAGCTAGGCATGGGATTATCACATAAAAATCAGCTGTTTATTATGCCTTAAGGCTTGTGCATTGGATAACTTCAGTACAATGAGAACTGTATATAATGGGTGGGTAACTTAAATGAATGCTATAATCTCTCTTCCTGTTGTTGGAAGAATGTTTTAGATGCCTTTAAGTGCCCCTTTTTTAGATGTTTTGATTTAACTTTAGTTTATAGAGGATGTTATCAGATGATTTAAATAGTTTTCAGTCTCAGAAGGGAGCAATGCTTATTGTACTTGTTAATATTCCTGTTGCAATCCTTCATTTACACCTTAACAAACATACCTTAACCCTCCACATCCTGTATAATTCCCAGATAATCAAATCATTTATGTGTCAAAATCCATAAATAAAATCCTGAGTGCTTAAGTTTTTGAGAATCAGTGATTTATTTTACTGACAAAAAAGTGCTTGTACAGACAAGTATCAATTTACTTCTTAGTTTCAGAAAGCCTTCCCCATTGTTCTACAAATAACTGCCCTCTCTAGGTTCTATCACAGTGCAGCCTTTGCACCGTTAAAGATTTAAGAACTGTGCCTAACCACTTTTTTGCTTGGTATGTTTTCTTTATCCAAACTTCTGGGTACTAGCTGTGTATACTCTGCAATTAAGTTGTCATATAGTAATAGAAATACACAGAAACATGTTATATGTGTGTCCAGTTCATTACAGATAATTTCTGACATTATTACAAAACTGTGTTTAACCTTGAACATCATCTTAAAATGCTGAAATACAACATTGAATGAAGATGTGTTGGACTTTTATAAGTTTCTTATGCTCATTCTTGGGTCTAACTTAATTTCAAAGTTATGGCCATGAGTATTTTAAGCAAGGAAATACTAATCATTTCAATTTTTATATGCAACAATAGTATCATCTAATAATAATTTATTGTTGGAAGAATATAATTTCTGCAAACGAAATTCATATTTTCTTGTTGCTAATTTGGATTTAAGAATAATGCAATACTGTTTGAGTTTTATTTTGTGAAGTCCTTATTTATAAGCATTATAATAAACTTGAACTTATTACTTTATTAATAGCATAACTCAGAAGATTAAGGGTGTAAGCCTGATAATGAGCTACTGCCCCAAATCCTAGTTTGATTCCCTTAATATTCACTTTACATTCTGTGTGATTCACAGTAAGTTATTTATACTGACAAACATTCCTTGGCCTCTCTTGGAAACAAGCTCTAAGTATGTCCTTTCTAGTTAAAAAAAGTTAAATAATTTGTGTCCTCAAAGGTAAAACAACTAGCCCTTTCACTTACACTAGTTAAGTTTAGAAGGTAACAGACCTGTCAACTGCCCCTGTTTTGGAGTGATACTACTATGTTCAGGCCTGATTTAGGCTGTCTCTGTTTTTGGAGGTATGTCTCCATTTTCAGGCTTGATTTACTCCTGCACTCAATTTTCTAAATCCCTCCCATCACATGTGATTTTTTTGAAGGTGTCTAGTAGTCAGAAAAACACACTACATGGCCAGCATACTAATGGAAATAAATAATTTAAGGAGTACCCACATCTTACAACTCCCTCTTTCTGAAGTAAAAATATATTACCTTGAGATGATGCGGTTAACATCTAGATTTTACCCTGCCTCTTTATTAACATGTTTATATTTTCCCCTCATTTTCATCATTCTCTGTTTCTAAACACATTTCTGAGTTGTACCCACATTCCCACTGGAGCAGGAAGAGCTCTCTGCTATTTGGTATTCAAATTTGATGCTAATTAGAGTCCAGATTTTTAGTTGGCTGTTCATATTTTTAAAGATCCTCTGTTCCTATTTTCAATTACTGCAGTTTGAGAGGTATGTGTACGTGGCATGTATCATGCATAGTCTTTCAATTTTACTAGTTTATTAAATAAAGATCACTCTTTCCTTGAGTCAAGACATTTCTACAGCCTCTCTACAGTGCTTCTCCATGTTGCCCCTTACCTGGTATGGGAGATTTTCTCCCAGTTAGTCTGTAGTGCTGTACCGATTTCTGAAAGGGCATGCCTTTAGGAATGCTCCAAATAGGTTTATTTGGTTTAGATGTACCCTTTATCACTTCATTAGGTTCAGATCCATTCCTCCATGCTTGAATAGTTTGTAGGAGTTCCTCTCCTACCCTACTCAATTGTAAATTCTTGATGAGTCATACATCTCTGTTCCCCCCTTGTATATCTACCTATTTTAAAATCATATAGTCTTTGCATTTCGATCCTTGTATTAAATTATCAACTGTCTTTAAGCGAGGCTTCACTGAGATGTTTTGTGAGATAGTCTTCATTCTTATTGTTATTATTCTTAGCCATTTGGAAGTCTCTTTCTAGTGTTAGATGCTTCAGCCATCTGCAGATGTTTATAGACAGTAAAGCTTTTCTTACATGTGGAAAACAACAGGTCATAGTTATTGGTACTAGAAACAACGAGAAAAAGGGCTGTTTCTAAACTTGTTTTCTAAGCAGGAGTTTCTCTTGTTTTGCTAGGTTATGTCTGACATTCAGTGCAGCCGGTGACTGAACTTAGGTAGCACAGGTAAAGATTGCACATGTTTGTGTAACTAGACGTTGGCTTATTCCTTTCCAATTGAACCCATAATCTTCCTTCTTAGGTATGTGATCTAAGCTTGGGAAATAGGAAGTTGCAGATATGAGAACACAAACAGGAAGTGAAGTAATGCATTAATTAGTAAAACAAAAAAACAAAATAACCACACATATCCTATAGTGTATGCAGTCATTTGTGAGATGGTTAACTGATCTTTTAGTGACAAAATAATTTCAATTCACCTGTGTACAGTTAGACACACATTTCTATTACTCACATGTTGTTCCATTTGCACATTTAAGGAAAATAGTGGAAATAAGATTCCCCACTGATACTAATGCCACTAAAACTGATTCAAATGATCCTAGCCGTTGAACAGATGACTATAACAGTGATGTATGACTGACTGCTAGAAAATTGCAGTCTATTGTGACAGCTGTGTACGTGTCAGAAGCCACAATGAGTGATGTTGTTTGCAGTCCAGGTTGCATCAGCTGTACATCGGAGCATTGCTCCAGCAAGCATTACCTGTTACTGTGCGATTGCTTGATGGTACGTTAAACTGAAGTGAGAACAGTTGACGTGCATGCATGTACCAACTAGAATGGCTCAAAGACAGGACCCAGGAAGTTAAAACTGGAGAGTCTACCTCTACAAAGAGGCCAGTCACAAGCAGAGTCCTTCAGGGATACGTCCTGAGACCATTCTTTTTTGGCATTTACTTCTCTGAAGTCAAGACCAATGTCAATGGTCTCTGGCTGACTAAATTTGCAGATGATTGCAAATTATGAGCTGTTATTGAATCCCTCACTATCACAAATGTTCTTCCAGAAGAGCGGACAGACAAATACGAATGTCAGAGCCATGGACTAAAAATGAATGCCAAGCAGTGCATAATAGCGTCTTTCAGGAAGTTATCCAGCCCTGGTTAATATCATATTGACAACACACCCCTAAAATTTGATCCAGTAGTCAGGGACTTAGGGACACACATAGACAGTAATCTAGCCTTTGATCATCACATGTCTACAGTAGTGAGGAAATCATTCTGTGTTTTGCAACTTATAAACAAAGGTATGGCATCTAGGTTAAAGGAAGTCATTGTTCCACTGTATTCAGCATTCATCAGACATATTATTGAGTATAATGCCCCCTTCTGTTATGTACTTAACCAGGCATATCCAACAAATGGAAAGTCCACAGAGGTTTTCACTAAAAGAATCCAGAACGAAAGTAACATGTCCTATCCAGACTGCCTCAAGGCCCTATCCCAGTATCCTATCTCCTACAGGCTGCTGAAGGAAGATCTATGCCTGGCATACAAGGCATTGTCAGATCCCACTCTGATGGGCCTCCATATCTGAAAAAAAACAGCACCATAATTACCCATTCTAAAGACTTAAACCTTGCCTATGATATAAATAGGACCTGCTGAAAAGACATGTGTTTATCCCAGAGACTATTCCTTCTCTGGTATAGACTCCCATTCATGTGAAACAGAGTTTCTCCCTAACCTAATTTAAGTGGAACTTGGACAGCTGGATGGCGAACAGGAAATTCATCACTGGTGTGGCACCTATGTCTCTAATGGACATAAGCAGCCTGTGAATGGTTCATCTTCCAGGCCACTGTTTGTAAATATTTCATTTCCTAAGCCCCTGCTTGCACTTATCAAGGGTACCAGAACTTGTCAGAGATTTGGGATACATGGCTAGGCTATAAAAGGCCTTTCTGGTCATTAGCCTAGTAAAGACCTATGAACCTATATACAATCAGCAGCACACTAACAGTGGATAAAACTGCCTTCCAGTTTATAGCCTGCTACAGACCACCCTCCCAAACACAGGAACCCCACTTGGCCTTCCTGAGAACACTGGAAAATATGAAGGTCCCTCCAAACACCATTATATTGGGCGACTTCAACTACCCAAACATAGACTGGGAGCATTACTCTAGCTCCAACACCCTAGCCCAAAGGTTCCTAGAATTTATAAACTCAAATGCTATGGAACAACTTGTTACCACTCCCACAAGAGGGGAAAACATACTGGACCTGATCATCACCAACATGGGGACTCTATGCTCCAGACCAGAAGTGTTTCCCTCACTGGTAAGATCAGACCATAAACTAATCTCACTGGATATTCACATCCCGACCCCACCCCCTGCCCAGAAAACCACAATGAAAAACTTCTCTAAAGCAAATTTCACACTCCTCAAAACCGAGGTGGAATCCTTCAAAGCCCCCGGGCCTGTGGAAAATACGGCCCAGACCGCAGAACCCTTTATAAACACATTCTATGAATACCTTCAGGAATGCATGGATCATGCAATCCCAAATAAAACCAAGACCCAATCCTCCAAAGGCAGATGTCCTGTCTGGTGGACCCCAGCCATAAACAAACTATACAATAGAAGGAGGAAGCTACTAAATGATAGAGCAAAATCCCAAAAAGGGAATGCATCACTGATCAGTATTAGCAAAAAACTACGGGCACTCATAAAATTGTCTAAGGCCAGCTTTGAGAGAAAAATTGCACAGGACACTAAGGATAATCACAAGGCTTTCTTTAGTTATGTTAGGAACATGGGTGGTAATTCCCAGATATGCTCAGAATTGGTCCAAAATTACAAAAAATACACTGAACCCACAGACATTGCCAACATCCTAGCTGACAGGTTCAGCGCAAACCCCCCCCCCCCCCCCAAAGGGCAAATATCTATCCCAGCAGAGTGCTGCCCCCCTGACATCTCAGATGCTCAGGTAAGAGCCGCCCTCTCCAAAGCAAAAAACACAGCATCAATGGGACCAGATGGTGTCCCGGGCTGCGTCCTACATGAACTCCAAGAAGAGCTAACCCAAACATAAAACTACTGTTCAATCTCAGCCTTACTACAGGATATGTGCCCAAAGAGTGGCGTACAGCAACAGTGGTCCCTCTCCATAAAGGTGGTGCCTCAACAGATCCTGGAAACTATTGCCCCATAAGCCTGTCTAGCTTGGTCTGCAAAGCTATGGAAAGGATCATCATGGACCTCATAAATAAAGACATTGGGGACCTACAGACACTGGATCCTACCCAGTTCGGCTTTGTTAAGGGCAGATCCTGCCTCTTAAACCTGGTAGATTTCTTTGAAACAGTCACCAAGGCTATTGACGAGGGGAAGGCGATCCACACAGCCTACCTGGACCTCACAAAAGCCTTCGATACAATACCCCACTCGGGCATTATAGATAAGCTCACCAGCTTAAATATAAACCCCTATGTCACTAGATGGATTGCAAACTGGCTCAAGGACAGAACCCACATGGTTAGAATTGCTGGAGCCATGTCAGACTCCAAACCACTTACAAGTGGTGTCCCACAAGGCTCAGTCCTGGGACCTCTCTTGTTCGGTATATATTTCTCGGAGGTACAGGCCAACATGGAAGGACTGTGGCTGACCAAGTTCGCAGATGACTGCAAACTGGGCGCCATAATCGACTCTGCAGCTGACACAAGCATCCTCCAAAAGGGCCTCATAGAAACAGACAACTGGTGCCAGAGCCATGGCCTCAAGCTAAATGCCAAAAAGTGTATAGTCATCCCCTTTGGCAAAAACAAAGTGCCCACAAATTACCACATAGGTGGTAATCCATTAAGTACAGAAGAAGTAATTAGGGACCTGGGGACCCAAGTTGATAGCAATCTCTCATTTGACAACCACGTGGCCAAAGTGGTTAGAAAAACATTTTATATAGCCCACCTAATCATGAAGGGATTCACATCTAGATCAGGGGAGGTCATTGTGCCTCTTTACTCATCCCTCATCAGGCCCATAATTGAGTACAATGCCCCTTTGGGATGTACCTTACCAGACACCTGCAGCAACTGGAAAGACCACAAAAGTACCTCACCAAGAGGATCAAAGGGCTCAAACTGATGCCATATGCTGCCCGGTTAAAGAAACTCCAGCTCTACTCAGTGGCATACCACCTGTTCAGAGGCGATCTGTGCCTGACGTATAAAGCCATGTCCAACCCGGAATTAATGGACATGATGCACCTCAGAAAATCCAAATCCCATCAAGCTACGCGCTCGAGAGACTTGAACCTCAGCACTGAAATAAATAGGACATGCTGGAGGGACAGATTCATAACCCAGAGGCTCCCTTCACTCTGGAATAAAATCCCAGTCCAGGTTAGGCAGAGTCCCTCATTGACTCTCTTCAAGAGGAATCTTGATGAGTGGATGGGAGATCGTAGGTTTACCCTGGGTATCACTTCTGTGTCACTGTTAGACAGAGGCACAGTATACTAACCTCGAAAAAGGGCATAGCAAAATTAATTTAAAATGGGTGGCGAAAGCCAAACACATTCTGGCTAGGCTTATAAATGCCCTAGGGCAGATAGCCTAGTATGAACCTATGAACCTATAAACCTATGAACAATTACTGACATCAACAGGTGAAAGTGTGCAGTACAGATGAATGCATACCCCTAAAGACAGAGGTGCCAGTATAGTATGCTCCCCTCCAACACAAAGCTTGATATGTACTGTCCATATAAACAGGTGTGTGGAGCAGCCGAGGAGACCAAAATACAGACAAGGGAAGTGAACCAAACTTCATTCTGGAGTCCAGCAATTAGTAAAGAGGAATAAACTTCTGAACAGTTAATGAGCTGCTTCTTGTGTCTAGTGTCAAGGGATTCCTTCCACCATCATTTGTGTACGGTGTGAGTCTGAATAAGTAACCTAACCAGACAATGCTGCAACGTAATCTCTGAAAATGTAAAAATATTCCCAGTGGACTTACCTGGCCAACAAATGCCTAGGGAAAAAAAATTAACTATAGCAACAGCATAACAAGTATCACTGTAACACATAAGGAACCCAGATGCATTGCAGGACAGAAGCAGACACATTGTGAAAACATTTGTGGATATTTCAGTGGTTAAAAAGTCATGAAATGTCAACATTAGAGAAATGATATAGCTGGCAGTGTTTCACAAAAAAGGTGGTAGGCATAGTAGGCATGGAGCAGACAAAATATGGGTAGGTATACAGATTGTACACATAGACAAGAAGCACAAAATATGTGAGAAGCAATGAGAGGAAGGTAGAAATCAAGAAGCCATCAGAAAGTGAAGTGCAACATAGTCAGATGTGCAGGCAGTTTGCATAATGATAAAGTGCATACACACACCTAAATGGCCACTGTAAGTAAACCACACAAGTGCATACACACACCTAAATGGCCACTGTAAGTAAACCACACAAGTGCATACACACACCTAAATGGCCACTGTAAGTAAACCACACAAGTGCATACACACACCTAAATGGCCACTGTAAGTAAACCACACAAGTGCATACACACACCTAAATGGCCACTGTAAGTAAACCACACAAGTGCATACACACACCTAAATGGCCACTGTAAGTAAACCACACAAGTGCATACACACACCTAAATGGCCACTGTAAGTAAACCACACAAGTGCATACACACACCTAAATGGCCACTGTAAGTAAACCACACAAGTGCATACACACACCTAAATGGCCACTGTAAGTAAACCACACAATGATAAAGTGCATACACACACCTAAATGGCCACTGTAAGTAAACCACACAAGTGCATACACACACCTAAATGGCCACTGTAAGTAAACCACACAAGTGCATACACACACCTAAATGGCCACTGTAAGTAAACCATACAAGTGCATACACACACCTAAATGGCCACTGTAAGTAAACCACACATGTAGTCTGCCAGACTGAGACAGGATGAAGGACAGAAACAGTGAGGAAACACATAGCTAAATATAATGCAGCAAAGGATACACATTTAGCAGCAGCAGATACAGAAATTCTAAGCTATAGCACAGTCAAGTAACTTGTAGCCATCTTCGCTGTACATAGACATTGTTTTTTCTAGGCATGACAAATTGAATTGGGATATGCAGCAGCAAACATAGCCTGAGTTGTAGCATCTGTGATTGTTTTCTTGTGCTAGAATAGAGTGTACCATGCCACTATGTATGTATGGTAATTATGAAGGAAAGTTTTGGTGTAGGGATGCCAGCCGTCAACAATGTTCTGTGTATGAGGCAGCCCTAGCAGTCTGTTGACAGCTGGATGATATGCATGAGGTATAGCATGGAGAGCATGCACAACTCTTCTACATGTCTGCCTGACCCTGAGAGACATAGCTCTCATGGGACCACATGGAGAGATCCTCAGCCTGAAACAGCCCTGTCAAGGAGTAGAAAGAAGAATCCCACCTGGTGAAATAATGCCGGAGTAAGTAGGCACTTAATGTACAGGATGGTAGCGGTACACTTGTCATACATATTGGTTAACATTGCATGCTTGATCTTTCACCACAGGTTCTGTGAAATGAAGAAAAGCATCCTTTGTGCCACAAATCCAGGAACAGCTATTAAAACAATAGCCATGGTTTATAGAGATGTTCTGGGAGCCCAAGCAAGGATTGCATCATATAGTGGCAACACATTGAAGTAAAGATCAAACTTAAATAACCAAATGTGAAAAAGTGTGTTTTGGAATAGACAGCTGCATTCAGTAGAAGGTGGTGGTGCAAGTCAGATAAAATATAAATGTACAACAGCCAAGCAGAGCCAGATGTACTCAGGCCAGTAAGACTGTTGTCTACAGTTGCCACTTACCAGTTTCTCTTATTCTTGTGAGCCATTCATGGAGTACTATAGACATTGTATCATAGCTGAAGCAGGCAGCACAAGCTGGCATGTGCTGTAGTAGACTGCAGGAAGCAGCAGAATGTACCACATACCAATTACTTGCAGTGGACTATAAACACATGGTACCTAGTTTCCAAGATGCTACACTAATATTGATCCCATTAGAGGGAAATGTTAGTATAGAAAAATAGAAAGAGTGGGATAAAACAAGTGGAGCCACACTCAAAACAGAAGCAAAGAGGAAGGAGCAGGTGGGATGTGGCAGAACATATATGTATGGGGATAGGTCACATATTTTGTATATAAAGAGAGAGAGAGAGAAGATAAGGGATAGGATGACTGAGAAACATGCAAAGGCATGGTAGGGAAGGGTAGTGAGCAGAGGCAAACAAAGAAACAAACAAACACAAAACATTGCAACAACCAGGGGTGGGTGTGGACAAACTAGCAAGGATCGTAGGATAGATATATACACAGAGAGCAGGCAAATGGTATTTGAGAGGACTGGACAACATGCATACAATGGATATGGCTGGCACGGGATAGAGTTTGGTACAGGCAGGATGATAGATTCTGGTAAGCCCAGAATAACTTTAATAGGACACAACAGATATATCAGGTGGGCAGTGGACTAGACCACTCCATCCTCTTTTGACTTGATGGAACAGGGTCACAGGACAAGAAAACCTGCAATTTACTCCAGGGGGCTTTCAATACTGTCTTATCCAGCAGGCCATGACCTTCTCAAACACCATTCCACCATCTTCTTCAGAGACAGCTGAGCACCAACAAATGACTGAGCTGGGCTACCTGACAGAGATAACAAATGAACAGCCTCCCCTCCAAGGAAATTTCAGTCCTCTCCATCACTGTAAAATCAGGTGAATCTGGAAAAGTGGAAGGGAATTGTTAATGCAACTGTGGCTCACTTTGATCCTCTTGACTTGCAAGAGGTAAACAGAATTGGAAGGGCGTCATAAGTGAAAATGTCCTACACGTGGCACAATATTTATATAGTATAGATCAATACAGAATAGCCAAACTAAGCCTGTCATGCTGGTATATACTGCCTTCTGCAGCAGCCAATGTAGTCAGTCTCTCACTTTGCTTATGCTGAAAGAAAAGGGGACAGATCAGCAAGCTGACAGAGGTATAAGTGAGCTATGCTGATCAACAATACGGAGATACAATCCTGCAGCTAACTGACTGATACCAAGTGCCTGATATGGTCCCCACAGTTGCACAGTCGGTACCGCAGCAACATTGCTGCTACCATCAACATCCACAGCACAAATTTAATCCCTTTTATTTGCCCACCTGCTATGTCCTAGTACTATCAGAAGGAATGGTCATTATTAAGAAAGGCGCTCTGAAATAAAGTAGCATCACATTTTAAGAATTATACACTGAGAAAATTCCAACATTAAACACTATACATTTTGGGTCATCTAACCTAACCTGTGATTCCCACATGTAGAAGTCTTTGAGGTTGTGATTTTGCAGGTCATTATTCTAGTTCTTGACCTGAACACCAGCCCTAGGAATCCCTGCAAACTGGTAAGAACCACTGCCAAGTTTTACAAGGAATCCACTTTCCTGAATGAACCAAAATAGCATCCCAGCAGTGTCACCATGACTTGGCAGAGCAGTAGGTAAGGCATAATTTGCTCTTCTTAGCATTAAAGACAGGTGCTCTCTGTGATTTGTACCACAGGCAGCCACCATCAAAAAAATATTCTGACAATGGTTGTACTTTCATGAAGAACCTAATAGCACCCTGTGATTCACAAAGAATACATGATGTGTTAAGTGTGAGCAGTGCAAATTAGAGCAGCACTTCTCTGACAGATTATGCACATGCATGCAAAGACATCCTGCATGTCGTTATGGCCATGATACATCAGATGCATGTCGTGGATTCTACCTGTCCTACTTGTTGCAAATGTGCTTTACTGTAATGTAGTGATTCATTGGGTTTACCTTTATAATGCTGATCACAATATGGTCGACCCTGCTTCCGCGAATACCAAAGTGCGACTGTTCAAAACATCAAACACAAAATTTCCAAACGGCAAAATCTTGCCCCCTTTATGACCCATGGTAGCACTGGTGTGGAGGTGTGGTGCAGTTGGAAATGTCGAAATTTGAATTTTATTCGATATTTGAAAGTTTTCACGGTTCTGGTTTCACTGAAACGGTTTGATGATGCGGCCGGTCGATCATATGTGATCAACATTATGAAGGTAAACCGATTCATTGACTTTTGGGGTAGGGGGCCTCATTTTCTTGCATGCAATTCAAATTGCTAAAAATTTTTGGATACTGTGGACACACCACCATTTTGCACATTAAAACCGACAACACAATGATCATCAACAATTGAGCAGTTTAAAGCAGATTACTGGCAGGAAAATCACATATCACAGCAATGTCAGTGGTGTATCACTGACATGACATGGTAGGCCTACAGTAAGGTATACAGCTGCACAGAGGCAAAGGGGCTAATGAACACTGTATGCCTAATCTACATGTGATGGTGTTCCAAGTATCCCTGCATGGAGATGAAGGCACTGATATACTCAAAGGAGTGGACACAGAAGCTATGTTGACCCATCCCTTATATATCTCAGTGAAAGATACACCTGGCTAGCTGTTTGTACAGCAGCTGTACAAATACAGAACAGGAAGGCCAGAAATGCCAGTACATATGCTTCTCATAAGTATGTTAGGTGTTCAAGCACAGATAAATGGCAACAGAAGTATGAGTCAGTAGAATGTCTGAATTTACATGACCATACTTTGTGTTTTGACCCTAGAGCCTCACATCTAACATGTGTAGCCATATTCACTCAGTTATGTCTTGTACCATCTACCATAGACCACAGTACTTTTCCTGTGCCATCTGCAGAGGATGGAGCAGGAAACAGCCTGATGTCAGCATTTCTACAGGTTCTGATAATGATGCTAAACCACATATTGATTCACAGTTAGATGGAACCATCTGTTTCCATTCTATATAATCATATCTCCATTGTACATATTGGAGGTTTGACCTTTTCTACATCTGAGCTTAAGGCTATACCAGCATAAGAGCTTATTGTTCGCACTGTGGGACTCCTCATGACTGAGAGCATTAGTACAACTTTTCTTTTAGCTGCTGAGGAGTGCACTGCATTTGACGTGGCTATCCCCTTATACAACAGCCTAGTAGGGTTTTCTGGAGTTGTCACATGACACAGATGGCACCCGATATGCAGGTGGTGTTAGGGATGTATCACCAATGTGTAGGACTATCACCCATGCAATGTCTGCAGTTACCCAGGCCAACATGGGGCTGATTGATGTATTGAATGGCCTTGTTGAGTATATCACCCAGCACACCGACATGGCACATTACATGATATTTATGAGGATGTAACCTAGCACAGTAACATGGTACATAACATGGCAATCATGAGGGTGTCACCCAGCACATCAGTCTGGTGTATTACATAGCATCCATGAGGACATCACTCAGCATACTGATATAATGTATTACAAGGCATTCATGAAGATGACATCCAACACACTGACGTGGTGTATTACAGAACGTTCAAGGGGATGTCAACCAGCACATTGATGTGGTGTATTACAGGGCATTCATGAGGATGTCATCCAGCACTACCTATGAATGTGCAGTTATCGAGTCCAGAGATTGTGGTAGCATATGTCACTGACATATCCTTCTCCATGACAAAGATCAAAAGTGCTACCTACCATCATTGCCCTATCCGGCAGTGTTTTTCATGATCAGGGGTGGGTATATATATATATATATATATATATATATATATATATGTACACACACACATACAGCGGGTGTCAGAATTTTATCATATTGTACAGAGTCCTGACCTGTAACAGTGGAAGATGACATTCTGCTACACCACACTGCAGGTGGTGACAAAGTCCAGCCTCCAGGAGCAGGAATCCTCACCAAGAGATGCTATCAAGGTCAAATTCCTGAAGTACCACTCCATCCCTCTCACAGGGGTCTGAAGGGAGAGATGAAAAGTCAGCAAGCAAAGGAGAGGAGCAGTGATGAAATCAAATTCATCCTCAAGTCATGGTGAGTGCCTTCATGAGGTGGACCCTGTTTTTCACAAAATATCATCAAGCTGACACTGATATATATATAGACTATTTAATACAGCCTAAATCATGGACAGAAGTAGGTAAAAAATTAAAAAAAGAAAGCTGGGTGCACAAGACCCAGGATAAAAATGTGCCCAATCAGGGTAGGTGCACTGGTGCCATTACTGGAAACAAATGACAGTGTAGAATCCTCAAAATACAGAAACATCCATACAATGGGGCCAGGCCAGGCCCAGGAGGAGGAGGAGGAGGATGCCCCCCCCCCCCCGTTGTAGAAGGAAGTAGCAGTCCACAAAAATAACAAAAACTGATAGGCCAAAGAAAAGCCATAAAGATGATAGAGTAGACTACTGAGGATAAGAAAGAAATTATGTATTGTTACTATTATGCAAAAAGCCTAGAATTTCCAGACACAAGGTAAACAAAAAGATTAAGAGAGAAATTAGAGGAAAGAAAAATACTTACACAAGAAAAATTGTCAGAAGCTTCAAATAAAAATTTGTGGTAATTAATACAATAGATTTGTGAAAAAACAGTATATAGACCAAGGAACTTTGATCTGTTTGTAAAAAGCAGCATCTGAGAAGTGCAAAAATATAAAACAAAACCTAGAAATTGTTGAAAAGTATAGAAAATAAATATGGACATGAAAGAAAGAGAGATTTGATATGGTGCAAAATTTATACAAAGGTGAAAGCCTATTTGAAGAGAAATATAGACAAAGGCATCCAGACATGGAAAATTTCACAATAAAAAAATAAATATCACAAAGAGGGAATGTAGAAAAGAAGATTAGTAAAGTAGAATTTAAAAAAATAGAAGTTGAAGTTATGGAGTGTCTGTGAAGTGAAGGATTTGATGTAGAAGCTCTAACACAGGTTACATCACAGCATGATAGAACAAGTCACCAAAGTAAGGAGAAACAGGAAGATCAGGAGACATCTGAAGAAATATGGAAATGGGAAAGAAAAAGAGATTTAATATGGGATAATATTGGGTCTACTTTATACCCTCGAAACATGAAAAATCAGAATCCGAATTGCACAACACATAAAGAGCGAACCACAGATACGTTGAACGTACTAAAGGGCGAAAATGTAAACCTCGAACCATCATAGTCGGTCAACCCACCACCCACAACACACTACCTACCCAAACACAATAAAAAAAACCCCACATACATGCACTAACCAAATCCCTACTTATAACCCTAAATTAAAGCACCAAAATCCTACTGCTAACCCTACACAAATCCCACATAGACAACTGTCTATGCACTATCCTTAATCCCTCCCTAACCCTAAGGTCTGTAACTACCGCACACTTCACCTACGGAGCTATACCCAAACAAACTAAATATTCCACACACATACACTTAACAAAACCCTACACTAAACCTTACATACATTACCTACACAAAGCCTTACATACACTACCTACCTATGCACTTACCTTAACCCCTCCCTAACCCTAAGGGCCATAACTATCGCACACTTACCTTACAGAGCTATAACGAAGATGGGCCAACTATGTCATTTCAATATTTCCCCTTTCACGGTTTCATTCGTTCAATGTATTTGTGGTTTGGTCTTTCTGTGTTGCGTGATTCAGATTCGGGTTTTACTGCTTTTGAGAGCTTAAAGTAGACCCAATAATATCTATGCAAGGGAGAAAGCAACACTAATCAATAAAAAAGAGCAGCACCAAAGATATTTGAAGAGAAATACAGGCAAAGGAATCTGGACATGGAAAACTTTACAATACAAAAAATAAGAAGACAAAGACGAAAAGTAGAAAAGGAGATTAGTAATGGAGAAGTTAAAGAAATAGAAACTGAGGTTATGGAGGACCATACCAAAGGCTAGGATTCAGTTTAGAAAATCTGATTCAGAAAGCACCACAACAGGACAGAGGAATGGACCTCCAAATTAAAGGGAAACCAGTGGCACGGGAAATAATTGGTCAGGTGCCATATGAAGATATGTTGGAACCTTCCACTGGAAACCAGTATAAACATTCACTTGAAGCTTGACAGCAAGGGAAGGAGCAGGAAACTGTGGAAACTCTGACGCAGTTAATGTTAAGGCGTGATAGGCCAATGAGTTCCCATATGACAGAGCAACGGATGGAACAGGATGAAAGTGAAGAGAATGTACCACAGAAAGATGTAATAGAACTTTCTATGGAAAACAAAAAATGTGCCCTCAGTTTAGAAGAAAACAAGCTAAGAGAAGAGTCGCTTGACTTAATAGAGATAGACATATTAAGATCAATGAAAGAAATCGACTGCAGAAGATCAGTAAAACCCATAAAGTCAGAAGTTTGATAAAACAAATGAACACAGTAATTAGGACTGTCCATAGAGTTCCATGTGATATAACAGAAGTAAGCAGGTTATATTACTGTGCAGCTAAATTAATAACTGACAAAATTCTACCACAAGAACACAGGGTAGTGAGGGAGAGAAAGGGGAGAACTCGAATACCATCATGGAAGTATCGAATAGAGAAAATTATAAAGCAACTAAGACAAGACATGTCACTGATACAGGAGAATAGAAGACGGAACAGATCAACAAAAATACTCAGAAAGATACAGGTGATAAAAGCAATGTGCAATAATATAACGGTTCAGGATCTATTATGCACTATTGTAAATAAACTGAAAAAATCAGTAGAGGCAGAATAACTTAGAAGATGCACATATAAATATAAATGAAAAGTACAAAGTAAGCAGTTTAGTGATGACTCCAAAAAGTTTTATAGAGAATTGTGAAACAAAGTAAAAGGAATTGAAATACCACCCAAAAAAGAAGAAATAGATACATTTTGGAGAAGTATTTATGAAGATCCTGTGGAACATAGCAAAGATGTTAAATGGATAGAAGAAGTAAAAGAAAGTAGTTCAGTGGTACAGGATATGAAATAGGATGAAGTAACAGCCAGAGAGTTTGAAACAAAGTTAAGAAAAGCTTTTAATTGGAAAACACCAGGCCCAGATGCAGTACCTAACGTCTGGTTAAAACTATTAACATCTTTGCATGAAGATTTAGCCATGAGCAGGAACTATTTATATGCACACCACAAATAGACCCCATCCTGGATAACAACAGAAAAAACAATGATCCTACTTAGGAGTGAACCTGCAAACCACCCTAAAAATTATAGACCAATAAATTGCCTTCCAATGACGTATAAATTATACACTGGAATTTATGGCAACAGAGTTTATAGTCATTTAGAACAAAACTCTATCATGGCAATAGAACAAAAGGGAAAACAAAGAAAGTTATATGAAACAAAGGATCATTTGTTGTTGAATAAAGTCATAGTGGAGAACTCTGAAAAGGTGAAAACTTTAAATATGGCATGAATTGACTAGAAAAAAGCATCTGATAGTATCCCTCATTAACGGATAAAAGAGTGTTTAAAATTATGTAAGATACATCTTAGACTGATCAACTACATTACAGTGACCATGAAAAAGTGGCAGACTACTTTGCAATTAAGCCATGATCAAGAAGGACAAATTATTATTCCAGGGATAAAAATCCAAAGGGGGATACTCCAGGGTGACTCACCACTGCTATTCTGCCTTGCACTTAACCCATTAGGCTGTCTACTTAACAGCTTAGGCCATGGCTATGATTTGGCTCCTAGAAAATAACAAAGTGTAAAGACTTCTCACCTTCTCTTTGTCGATAATTTAAAACTGTACAGCTCATCAGATGAGGAACTGAAAGTACAACTGCAAGTTGTCAAAACTTTTTCAGATGATATAAGAATGTCATTTGGTCTTGATAAATGTGCAAAAGCAACATTTAAAGCAGGAAAACTGTAGCACCAAGAAGACATCGGTTTGGGAGACGAATGTGATATAAAAGAACTAAAGCAAGAGGGAGTGTATATGTATAAATATTTGGGAATTGATGAAGGATCAACAATAAAACATGAACAAATGTGAATAAAACTTGGTAAGGAATTTTTTATAAGACTTAAATTAATCCTGAAAACAGCGTTGACATCTGGGAACAAAATCCAAGTTATAAACCAATTTGTTCTTCCTGTCCTAACTTAACAGTTTTGGAGTGATTGACTGACCCCAAAACGTGTTGGATAGATTAGATAGGAAAAGAAAAAGGATGCTTCATGCTCGCCAAATGATGCATAAATATCAGTGCATACCAAGATTATATATCCCGCATTCTGAAGGAGGGATGGGCCTCCTTGAAATTGATTACATGTATAGATCTGCAATCGTGGGACTCCACACATATCTGCTGACCTCACAAGACCCAAATGCAGTGAAAGTTTTGAAACATGCGGAGAATAAATCTAAGATGACTTCCCTGCTTAAGCTAGCATAAGCATATCGGTGTCAAGCGGGAATGGAAATCAAACTACAAGTAGATAAAAATCAGGCAGCAAATGAAGGTGCCAACAAAAAAAAACAAAAGAAAGAATATAAGGTAAAGGACTAGATGAGAAGGCACGAAATGTGGAAAATGTATAAATATAGTTGCAAGTATAGAAAACTTCTGGAAGAACCTGATGTTGATCAGGAACGAATACAGGAATGGTTAAGGAGAGGCAAATTTAAACCAAGAGATGAAAGGTTAATATTGGTGGCCCAAGATAGTGGGCTACGTACACATTGGTTTACAAAGTCCATTGAACATGCAGGAGAAACAGACAAATGTAGGTTTTGTAAAACAGAACTGGAAACAGTTGCACAACTCTTTGCTGGTTGAGGCATACTAATGGAAGAGGAACTCTATACTGAAAGGCATAATAAAGTGGCAAGACTATTGCACTGGGGATTGTGCAAACATTATGGTATTGAAGTGGCTGAAAAACACTGGAAACATGAGCCACAAAGCATCATAGAAAATTATGAAGTCTACATCAAATGGGATCATTCATTGCCAAGAGTTCAAAAGATCAATTTTAGAAAATGTATATATTGGTCCAAGAAAAGAAGACAAAAGTAGAATTGATCATTGAAATTGCCACACCCAGTGGCTACAGTGTCTTGCGTACAGAGAGACACAAACAAGAGCAATGTGGAAGAAAGATAAGCAGATAGTTCCAATAGTAGTAGGAGTAGTGGGTCTTCAAAAAAGAATCTACAATCATATTTAGATATGTTACCAATACATGTAACTCCATAAAAATTGCAGAAGGAATCAGTACTGGGCACATTGCAGGTGCTGCAAAGACCACTTTTGGCTGCCATCAAAGATTGAAACAATACTAATTTCATAAACTTTAATCATACCTTGACTTCATTCCTGCCATGGTATTAA
Source organism: Protopterus annectens (assembly GCF_019279795.1). Lineage (NCBI taxonomy): Eukaryota > Metazoa > Chordata > Ceratodontiformes > Protopteridae > Protopterus > Protopterus annectens. The sequence continues at coordinate 1,826,310,965 of NC_056726.1, read as the reverse complement.
AAGCCCAAAGGATTTGGAGAAATTAAAAAACTGTATAAATACCTACCACATCAATCTATTTAGTGGCCCCAGCACATGATCATCTAAGTGTATTCACTTTCCAGTAACAGTAAGAAAGTATCTATGACACTGAGTGCCCCTTCCCACAATTAGTAGGTCCCGCCTCTAGTGACAAGATCCCTCCACCCACATTGTATTGAAAGGCAAATGTCATTATATTCTCAGGCACTTGTGCACATGGTGATAACTGTGACCCACTCTGCCATCCTTCTGGTATGGTATATGTAGAGATGTCAGATGCCCAATAAAACACAGCTCTCAGCCATGCACTGCCTAGCATAGATTTATGTACCACTGCATGCATCATGCTTGATATATATAATACTCCACTGTCACTGTGTGCTCATCAGGGACCATAGAAGTAAACTAAATGCTGACACTTTGCCTGCAGTGTCAGCTAGTATGGCTGATGGTGTGAAGAGGATAATGGTTGCCCTCCACTGGCCTCTATATCAATGGTGGATGATCTTAATGTGGTGGATATGACAGGAATTGCAGTAGTCTGTGCAGTGTTTATTAGAATATATAGATGGCTTGCATGCCTTCTTGGGATCATGTTATGTATTATGCAGCATACTATGAACAGCTTGCAGGCTGTGGCAGGGGCATACTATAGACCCCCACAAAATATATAGGCAGTGAAAACAGACTTTCAGAAGACTAAAAATTCACTTAATTATGTTTCTTATTTATGAATGGATAGTTTTATACTGCTGTTCAGTGATGATGTGTGAGCTCTATACAGCAGTCAACAAACAGAGCTCCACTGGGTATTCTGTATCACCTGGAACACAATAATGACCTATAGGGACTGTCAGATATGTGTGCACATGTTGTATATCTGATATGAATCAGAGTAGCACAGTGCCTACACGTACCATTTAGAGAACCCTGAGTAATTTCACCATGTAGGAAGTGGAAATACACACGACTTATATTCCAGATGTATGAATCATGAGCACTGCCAGGGTGCTGTATAGACACATTGGTTATCAACCCTTGCACTATGCACAATGCCTGACAGGTTTACAGAACAGCAGTCATTCCTATTAACAAATTAATGTGAAAAATACCAGGTGGGGCTTTATTACCACATATATGTAATATAAAACATCTAGTACTTCAGGGAAGCAGGCAATATCATAAAAGCTATGGATGGTGGTGGCTCTCTCCTATGATGTGCAGGAAAAACAGATATGTTCATCCATATGTGCGAGCAGTATTTCAGGAAACATATTACCTATAATACATGCAGAGGTCTATGACATGCCCAAAGTGTGCTTGGGAGTCTCTCAAAGGTCCCTATAGGTACTATAGTAAGAGATAGACAAATAAATGGTGTGAGAGCCATAGACTAAAACTTAATGTCAAGAAATGCATGTTGTTTCTTGTTGTTTCTTTCAGCTTATCCTGGTTAGGGGTCGCCACAGCAGAACTCTGGTCCGCTAATGTTTGGTAGTGGATTTTTACATGCTGAGTTACCAGCCCTGACACACAACCTTCAACGAAGGCACGCCCATTCACGCATGCTTCCACACAGAAGACGGTCTAGCTGAGAATCGAACACGACAACGTCTTGCTGTGAGGCGACAATGCTACCGCAGCATCACTACCGAATATAATGCCAAGAAATGCATAATAGTGTATTTTGGGAAGTCATCCATCCCTGGTAACTATCATATTGACAACACACCCCTTAGAGTTGACCCAGTAGTCAGGGACTATGGAACACAGATAGTAATCTAGCCTTTGATCACCACGTGTCTGCAGTGGTGAGAAATCATTCTATGTTGCACAACTTATAAACAAAGGTATGGCATCTAATTCCAAGGAAGTCATTGTTCTACTGTATTCGGCATTCATCAGACCTACCATTGAGTATAATGCTCTCTTAGCTATGTATCTAACCAGGCATATCCACCAACTGGAATGTCCACAGTGGTTCCTCACTAAAATAATACAGGGCATAAGTAATATGTCCTATGCAGCCTGCCTCATGGCCCTATGCCAGTATTCTGTCTCCTACAGGCTTTTGAGGGAGATCTATGCCTGGCATATAGGGCATTGTCAGACCCCACTCTGATGAACCTCCTGCATATCCACAAAACAAACAGCAAACAGCACCATAATTATCCTTTCTAAAGACTTAACCTTGCTTGTGATATAAATAGGACCTGTTGGAGAGATAGGTATGTATCCCAGAAACTAACCCATCTATGGAAAAGGCTCCCTATCCATGTGAAGCAGAATTCTTTCCTAACCCATTACAAGTACAACTTGGACAATTGGATTGGAAACTGGAAATTCTTCCCTGGTTTGGCACTTATGTCTCTAATGGACACAGGTAACCTGTATATGGTTCATCTCCCAGGCCCATGCCTACACTTACCAAGGATATCAGAGCTTGTCAGAGATTTGGGATGCACGGCTAGGCTTAAAAAGGCCCTTGTGGTCATTAGCCTAGTAAACACCTATGAACCTATAAGATACGCACATCTTGGTATCCACTGGTTGAGGAAGTCCACCCTTCCATCCTGTTCTGCACATGCCAGTGAACTCCAATATGATATCTCTGTCCAGTCAAAAAACAGCCACCACCTGCTGATCAGTTATGTGGTTGTATGTGATATATTGTCTGTAGCATTTTGGTCTCACCACCTGTTGTCATGTCATACTACTAACTGCAGGATAATGGTGCCTTTGGATAGAAAATTCTGAAGAACAAACGCGGCACCTGCTACAAGCTTATTTGCTGCTTTCAACTTTATAATTTTGTGTGTTAATCTGCTATACTGTTATAGAAATGTGCAACTTACTGGACTGCTGTAAATTATATCTGTCATTCAAATGAATAACTTTGCAACTCACAATGTCCTAAGATGACTTTCCACTTTCACCTGCATGTCATTATATGGTCATTTGCATGTGTATGCATGTATGCATGTATATATATATATATATATATATATATATATATATATTTATTTATTTATTTATTTATGTGTGTTATGTGTGTGTATGTATGTATACTTGTATATATATATATATATATATATATATATATATATATATATATATATATAAATACACACACACACACACACACACACACACACAATAACTTCTGTTTAACTATCAGTATATCAGTATTAAAGATAATTTAAATGCTCATATTCAGCTTGCTGGCTATCATTCCATCATTTTTCTCAATGTCATGACTAATTGAGCTATATCAGCAAATAATGAACATAAATACGAGACAAAAGTGCTGCATTGAATTAGAGCACTATTTTGTGTGTGTGTTATTAAGCATCGCAACATGTTTCCTATGACTTTTTAACTGAAGAGGTTACAAAACTGTGAACATTTCTTATACAACAATAGCAGAGATCTCATAACAAAGCAATTTGGCTATAATTTTAAGGTAAAGAAAAACTTTTTTTTGTTTTGCAAAGCCGAAGCAGTCATTAAAAATTTGAATTGCAGTATTTAAAAATATTGTAAATCTTAAAATAAAATCAAATGTTTTGTGCACTAAATAACTGAATTACTGCATATAAAAAGTGCTGGGCATCTAGATATTTTTTATATCCTAAAACACTGACTCAAGGTACAGTATATGAAAAGATTGAGAATGTGAAATATTACATTACTGTCAAGCAACTGAAATAACTTAACACACCTTAAACAGAAAAATTAGGTAGATAATAGGAATGATGCTGAAAAAGGAATCAAAAGGCAATGAAAAACTATAGAAGGAGAATATCAGAACATGAAAAGCAATCTGGCATTATTGTAGTACAGTTTGGTTCCATTATCAAGTTAACAACTGCAATGTTTTGAGTGTGTTTAATTTGGGTAACTTAATAAGAATAAAACAGTGTCTTGGTACCAGAGTTTGGTTTAGTATAAGAATTTGTCCACTGTACCAACATGGGGCTGAGGAAAACAAACCCTGGACTACAGAGCGAAGCTTGAAAACGACTCAAGGTCTTGTTACTCTGTGCTAACGTGCTAAAAAATAAAGAGATATGGGTTGCAGGAATACTTCTCAACTGTCTAAATTTTTGCAGAATGTCCAGATTTTTGCCTCATATTTTTGGTCTTTTCTTCTTAAATCCTGTGGTTTTCCGGCAAAATCACTGATGGTTGAAGCCACTAAATAATGGAATACATTTGAATTTCAGACTTTCTCTCTTTCAGGAAATGCATACTAACGCAAATCATGTAATTTTAGCAACCTTCTACATTCTATAAGAGCAGTATTTAACATATGCCCCTATTTTGGGTCATTTGCCCCCAATTATTTTAGGTTTTGTCCAGATTTCTTGCACTAAGAGGTTGAGTGGTATGGTTGCAGGCATCATAAACATCTTCTGGATACTAACAAACAAAAACTTCGTACAGCCAAAGTCAGCAAGATGGAATAATTGCACTTTACTAGCGTCCACTCAGTTTATTAGCCACTTCATCAGAAAAAACTTCTTCAGAATACAAATTCTTTAAAAATTCAGTCAGTTTAAATACTTGCACCCCAATCACATTCAAAACACCAGTTAAACACTTAAGCAATTACATCATTTAAAACATTAACTCAAAATAAACCTACTATCTTTTGGTTTTGTTAATATATATTCTTCCATTTCTCAAAAAACATTTTATATTCACCATATCATTATGTCCAGGGGCTTTATCTGAATTTAACCTAATTTGCCATAAAGCTTCTTTTTGTTCCAGAAGAGTTTTAAAATCCCCTCCTCTTAAGTCCATTTGCCCCTGCTCAATGACTGAAAAAAGAAAATTTTTATTAGAACATAAAGTGTGTTTAAACAATGCGCTTTTGATGTCCGTCATCTATACTGATGTTCCCTAATACATTGGAATAACCCTCTGCATAAACATTTGGCCTGAAGATGGCAAGAGAAGAAATTTACAGGAAGCAATATTAGACATAACTTATGGCTGATAAACAGAGAGTTAAAATTATGAGAATGCATGATGGTTTCCTGATGGGTTTGGATTTTGCAAGGCTCATGGCAATATTAAATATGCCTTTTTGTTAACGTTTCTAATACACTTTGTAATATTTGTTGATATTTTACTCAGTGTAATGATGTTTATGATAATTCTTTTGCTAATCTGTTAAAGAGCTTTCAAGATTATTCAGATAAATTAGATAAGAGCATGAGTCAAGGTCAGCAGATCAGTAAGTATTTGGGTAGCATATATATGGATCTGGTTGGTTTAAACATTCAAGAGTTGGAAAGGGAAGCTTCATAATAGGGGAGTCGCTTAGTTTCTATGTAAATATGATGTAAGTGAATGGTGTTATTCAGATAGCTAGTAGTAATCATAACACTAACAGTTTCTTTGTGCAAGACAGACTTAAGAGTAAAATCCCATGAGTGAAGGAGCTCCCTGGTCAGCCTCAGTAAAAATCTGAGATCCCTTATAAGATCCTTCAAAGCTAGCTACAAAAACAAAATTGCCACTAATTCTAAGGACAACCACAAAGCATTCTACAGCTATGTCAAGAATCTCGATGGCAACACCCAGATCTGCTCTGAGTTACAGCACAACGGCACGAAAATTACAGAACCAACTGATATTGCCAACATCCTGGCAGATAGGTTCAGTGCTAACTTTACCCCCCTCACCCCCTAAAGGGCCCATAGCTATACAGGAAGAATGCAGAGTCCCTGTAATCACAACTACGCAGGTAAAAGCTGCACTCTCTAAAGCCAAAAACACAGCATCCATGGGACCGGACAACATCCCAGGCTATGTTTTACACGTACTTCAGAACGAACTGTCTCCCCACTTAAGCACCATGTTCAATAATAGCCTTGCATCAGGCTTTGTGCCCACTGAATGGCGCACAACAACAGTTATCCCACTCCACAAAGGGGGAGCCACCACTGATCCTGGGACCTATCGACCTATTAGCCTGACGAGCCTGGTCAGCAAGGCCATGGAACGTATCATCATGGAACTCATAAACAAAGACATTGGTAACCTCCAAACTGGATCCCACCCAGTTCAGGTTTGTGAAAGGCAGATCATGCCTTCTGAACCTGATCGACTTCTTTGAGGCAGTCACCAAAACCGTAGATGTGGGTAAGGTGGTTCACACAGCCTATCATGACCTCGCCAAGGCTTTCAACACCACCCCCCATTCTGGAATTATAGCTAAACTCACTAAACTAGGTATAAATCCCTATGTCACAAGATGGGTTGCCAACTGGCTCACTGACAGAACCCACACTGTAAAAGTTGCAGACTCCAAATCTGACCTCAAAGCAGTGACAAGTGGAGTACCACAGGGTTCCGTCCTGGGACCTCTCCTGTTTGGTATCTACTTCTCTGAAGTATGGACTAACACAGAAGGCCTCTGGCTTATGAAGTTCGCAGATAACTGCAAACTAGAAGCCATAGTCAAGTCCCCAAATGATGTGGGCATCCTACAGAAAGGCCTTGCTGAGAGAGATGCCTGGTGTCAAAGCCGTGGCTTCAAGCTCAATGCCAAAAGGTGTAGTGTCACCCCCTTTGCTAAAAACTCTATACCCATGAACTACCACATAGGCAGAAATCTACTTAACACTGAATGTGTGATAAGTGACCTTGGGACCCAGGTGGACAGTAGTCTCTTATTTGATAGTCACATCACTACAGTAGTCAGTAAGTCCTTCTATGTGGCACATCTCATCATAAAAGGGTTCTCATCCAGGAAAAAAGAGGTCATTATTCCCCTCTACTCATCACTCATTAGACCCATTATAGAGTACAATGCCCCTTTTGGAATGTACCTCACAAGACATCTGCAGCAGCTGGAAAGGCCACAGAAGTACCTCACAAAGAGGATTATTGGCCTCAAACAAATGCCCTACACTGACCGCCTCAAAAAAATCCAGCTTTACTCCATAGCATCTCGCCTACTCTGAGGTGATCTCTGCCTAACATATAAAGCTATGTCAAACCCAGAGCTGTTGGACATGCTACACCTAAAGAAATCCCATTCCCTCCGAGCTACACACTCTAGGGACCTAAACCTTGTCACCACAATAAACAGGACATACTGGAGGGATAGATTCCTGTCCCAGAGACTTCCCATACTCTGGAACAGGCTACCCATCTATGTCAAGCAAAGTTCTTCATTAGCACTCTTTAAGAAAAATCTTGATGACTGGATGGGAAATAGGAAATACACCCGGGGATCACTTCTGTGTCTCTGCTCGACAGTGGCACAGGAAAATAACTTTCTTGGGTGGCGTAAGCCAGGGAACCTTGCTGGCTAGGCTTGTGTAGGCCCTTGGGCCGATAGCCTAGTACCTACCTAGGAACCTATGAACCTAAGAATGGGATGACTGATACATATGAATAAATATGTTGGCTATAGCCTCCCACAAACTTCTTGAAAATGGCAGTATAGTCTGAAGCTTTCATAACTTTGTGAATTTTTTAAATTTTTGATAAATAAAGCTTTTTGTTGCATGGATACTTGTTTGTGTTCATACTTTTGTGAATTTTTGGATTCTGACCAATATTTTTCTGCTTGTGGAACTACTGCATGTCTAATGTTTGTATTGCAAGAATATATAATTTTTGGTGGACTTTTGGACATAAATTTAATGTCCGTAATTGAAGAGTGTTATGATCGGGTTGTGCCAAGACCATTATTATACCTTGCAGTAACCTCTCTGCATTCAAAGACAACCCTACCACAGTGCATTTGCATAAAGGCATGTAGCAGCACAGTGGAATGTCTGCAGCCATGCTAGATGAGAAAGCCCTGGGGAGAGTCACACGATAACTAACCATGTACTCTCCCCCAGGAACTGGCTTCAGTAAGGTACTCAACTGAACAATGTAAATTAGCAAGACCCGTCCTGACCCCTAATGGTAATGAAATGTCAAAAGGCAGTGTTCACCCATCACAGCAGAGGTTAAGTTCAAGGAAGTTTAGTGGTCAGGTAGCATTAGGGTGTGTGTGTGTGTGTGTGTGTGTGTGTGTGTGTGTGTGTGTGTGTGTGTGTGTGTGTGTCTGTGTGTGTGTGTGTCTATGTGAGGGGACTGCATGTCTGAGTGCATGCGTGAGTGTGGGAGGTAACAGTAGAGAAGTTAGTGAGGGGGTAGGTTGGTTGTCTGTCTGTGGAATGAATTAAAGAATGTTGTGTGTGTGGGGGTGGGTGGGTGAGTGTGTCTGTGTGTCTGGGGGGGGGGGGCTGGAGTTGCTGTCACACGTTCTCACATGCCTAGACTAAAGAGCAAAGCCTGCAAAACTGGATCAAGTGGAAGACAAGCCACCAGGGATATGTCAAAAGATATGTGACCAGGGGAACACTAACCACCAAGGATTATATTGTAATCAAGTGTCTTAATGGCAAGTGCATGTGACGTGGCTTTGAAGAACACTGGACACCATGGATACTCTATATTGTATGCCTTAAAGGTACTTAATTGCAAAATAAAAAGTGGAACAGGGAATCACTAGCCACAAGAGATAAATCTTTGTGCCTTAATGGCATTTAGGAGTGGGAGAAACACTTTCCACCAAGGACAACCTTTGTCTTTGTGCTTTTATGGCACTTAAACATAACTGGATTGGGGTATTTACTAGCGACCAGACAGAACTCTAAAGATATGTTTCAGAAGAACACTAGACACTATGGATACTTTAATTAAAAAAGACAGTGCAAGAAACCACTAGATACCAAGGATGCAATCAATAGCATGTCCTAAAAGCACACATAGGGATTTCAGCCTTGTACATCACACAGAGAATATTAGTCCTCTGCACTATTAGACATCCAGGCTCTGGAGTAAAATACATTAATAATTTAAAAAAAAAGTAAAGTGGAAAGGGTGGATAAAAGGCCTTAAACCTTCCATCATTGCCAAAAGAAACCTCAGCATTAACTCAGTGCTCTACATGAGAAGTTAGTAGGGCAGGTTTTTTAATGTATAATCAGGATATTGATCATTATTCAGTGTCTGCAACAGTTCATGAACTACGAGGGAGAGTGACAGTGACATTAGGAAGAACGTTCAACCTCTTCCCACAAGAAATCAAAATAATTCTAAATTAATGGTGGGACAAATTCAAGGACATATGTTATTTAATCCTACAAACACAGAAAGTCATGAGTGTAACAGCTTTTGTACTACAATGGATTTATTGAAGGGTATGAAGTGTGAAACTTTAATGTCTGGCATTAATAGCTGACTGTAATCATCAATGATTTATGAAAGCAGTGCAAAACTGACATTGGGAACATTGTCACAACACAGAGACAAGTATGGGGTATGTGGTGTGTGTGCGTGTGTGTGTGTGTGTGTGTGTGTGTGTGTGTGTGTGTGTGTGTGTGTGTGTGTGTGTGTGTGTGTGTGTGTGTGTGTGTGTGTGTGTGTGTGTGCGTGTGTGCGTGTGTGCGTGTGTGTGTGTGTGTGTGTGTGTGTGTGTGTGTGTGTGTGTGTGTGTGTGTTTCTGTGTGACTGTGTGTATTGGGTTTGGGACAGTGAAAGGCAGGGTGCCTGTGCTAACATGATGCAGACACTGCTACTGTTAACTACCACAGGAAAGTGCTGATTTGTACCTGCTGAATTTAACATTCATTCATTAACATGCAAATTAGGTGATAATGAAGTATTTCCTCATTACTGCTCATGTTTTTCTGAATCCTAAAATGACATCTAGATACAGGGCTTTTTTATGACAGCTCTTAAAGTAAATTATGGCATTCTTTCCAAATCTCTGAATAGATTTTTGTTCTTTGAATGCCTATAGAATGTTTGACACAGTAAATTAACTTTTACGTATCTGCCATATTAAACAATTTAAATTTGTTTTTCAGTTTAAAAAATGCACTACATATATGATAGCTATAAATGGGCTAGATTCAGAAAATAAAATTCAAATGCAGGGATTGCATCAAGGGCTGCTCCTCTTCCCTACACTTTTTTATCCCATCTTATTAAGTTTATTGAATGAATAGAATATGGACCCAATTCAAATAAAGCCTCAAACATTTGTTTTTTTGCCGATGATTTGTACCATTACTTCAGTGGAGAAATCTGTACATTATTTTTTTCAGTTTAATTAATAAATGATGTTCTATACATGTTAAAAATAAACAAAACAGGTACTCTTGTTTTCCATCTGTAAGACCACCATATATCAACAGTACATAGGTTCATAGGTTCATAGGTTCGTACTAGGCTATCTGCCCTAGGGCATTTATAAGCCTAGCCAGAGTGTGTGTGGCTTTCACCACCCCTTAGGATGAGAATACTACGCCCTTTAAGGGTTTAGTTTACTGTGCCTCTGTCTAGTAGTGACACAGAGATGACCCCGTGGTAAACCTACGATCTCCCATCCATTCGTCGAGATTTCTCTTGAATAGAGTCAGTGAGGGGCTCTGCCTAACATGGACTGGGATTCTGTTCCAGAGTGTAGGGAGCCTCTTGGTTATGAATCTGTCCCTCCAGCACGTCCTATTTATTTCTGTGTTGAGGTTTAAGTCTCTTGTTCTCGTGGCTCTGATGGATTTGGATTTTCTGAGGTGGAGCATGTCCATTAATTCCAGATTGGACATGGCCTTGTACATCAGGCACAGATCACCTCTGAGTAGGCAGTATGCGACTGAATAGAGCTGGAGTTTTTTCAGTCAGGCAGCATATGACATATGTTTAAGACCCTTTATCCTCTTGGTGAGGAACTTTTGGGGTCTTTCCAACTGCTGCAGGTGTTGGGTGAGATACATCCCAAATGGGGCATTGTACTCAATCATTGGCCTGATAAGAGAAGAGTACAGGGGCACAATGACCTCTCTTGATCTAGATGTGAAACCCTTCATGATAAGGTGGGCAATATAGAAGGTCTTCCTAACCACTTTGGCAATGTGAGTGTCAAATGAGAGGTTACTGTCAACCTGGGTCCCTAGGTCCCTGATTACCTCTTCCATACTTAATGGATTATCACCTATGTGGTAATTTGTCGGTACCTTGTTTTTCCCAAAAGGTATGACTATACATTTTTTGGCGTTCAGCTTAAGGCCATGGCTCTGGCACCAATTATCCGTTTCTATGAGGCCTCTCTGAAGGATGTTTGTGTCTGCTGGAGTATCAATTATGGCGCCCAGTTTGCAGTCATCTGCGAACTTTGTCAGCCACAATCCTCCTATGTTTGCCTGTACCTCGGAAAAATAAATGCCAAACAAGAGGGGTCCAGGACTGAGCCCTGTGGGACACCGCTTGTAACTGGCTTAGAGTCTGACATAGCTCCTGCAACTCTGACCCTGTGGGTTCTGTCCTTGAGCCAGTTTGCAACCCATCTTGTGACATATGGGTTTACATTTAAGCTGGTGAGTTTGTCTATGATGCCTGAGTGAGGTATTGTGTCAAAGGCTTTTGCAAGGTCAAGGTAGGCTGTGTGAACTGCCTTACCCTCATCAATGGCCTTAGTGACTGTTTCAAAAAAGTCGACCAAGTTCAAAAGGCAGGATCTGCCCTTGACAAAGCCAAATTGGGTAGGATCCAATGTCTGTAGGTCCCCAATGTCTTTGTTTATGAGTTCCATAATGATCCTCTCCATAGCTTTGCAGACCAGGCTCATCAAGCTTATGGGGTGGTAATTTCCAGGGTCCGTAGAAGTACCGCCTTTGTGAAGTGGGACCACTGTTGCCGTACACCACTCTTTGGGTACGTATCCTGTAGTAAGGCTAAGATTAAACAGCAGCCTTATCTGTGGGTTTAGTTCCTCTTGGAGTTCATGTAGCACACAGCCCGGGACACCATCCGGTCCCATTGAGGCTGTGTTTTTAGCTTTAGAGAGGGCGGCTCTCACCTGGGCATCTGAGATGTTAGGGAGGCTACACTCTGCTGGGATAGTTATTTCTCCTTTTGTGGGGGAGGAGGAGGAGAAATTTGCACTGAACCTGTCTGCCAGAATGTTGGCAATGTCAGTGGGTTCAGTGTATTTTGTGTAATTTTGGACTAACTCTGAGCATATCTGGGAGTTTCCACCCAGGTTTCTAACATAGCTAAAGAAGGCCTTGTGATTGTCTTTTGTGTCTTTTGCGATTTTTCTCTCAAAGTTGGACTTGGATGATTTTATGAGTGATCATAGTTTTTTGCTAGTACTGATCAGAGATGCCTTCCCTTTTAGGGATTTTGCTCTGTCATGTAGTAGCTTCCTCCTCCTGTTGTAAAGTTTGTTTATGGCTGGGGTCCACCAGACTGGGTGCCTGCCTTTGGGGGAATGCGTCTTGGTTTTATTTGGGATTGCATGATCCATGCATTCTTGAAGGTGCCCATAGAAGGCATTTGCAAAGGATTCAGCAGTGTGGGTTGTGGTTTCCACTGGCCCAGGGGCCTTGAAGGATACCACTTCAGTCTTAAGAAGTGTGAAGTTTGCTTTTGAGAAGTTCTTCACTGTGGTCTTTGTGCAGGGGTGGGGGCGGGATGTGGATTTCCAGTGAGATTAATTTATGGTCTGATCTTACCAAAGAGGGATATACTTCCGGTGTGGAGCATTTTGTCCCCATGTTTGTGATGATCAGGTCTAGTATATTGTCTCCTCTTGTGGGAATGGTGACTAGTTGTTCCATTGCATTTGAGTTTATGAATTCTAGGAACCTTTGGGCTAGGGTGTTGGGGCTTGAGTAATGTTCCCAGTCTATGTTTGGGTAGTTGAAGTCTCCCGAAATGATGGTATTTGGAGAGACATTCATACTCTCCAGTGAGTTCAGGAAGGCTGTGTGGGGTTCCTGAGTTTGAGAGGGTGGTCTGTAGCATGCTACAAACTGTAAGGCAGTTTTTCCTATGGTTAGTTGCACCTGGATAGTCTCCGATGCTTTGTGCGTTGCCACTAACCTGGAGGTGTGGGTATCTTTGATGAAAATATATCCCTCCCTTTTTTGGTTCGGTCCAAGTTTTGGGGCCGGAAAACATGATATGAGGTAAAACCTGATAGTGCTGGGGTGCTCTCAGGAGCCTTGAACCAAGTTTCAGTCACTGCACAGACATTGATGTTCTCCATAATGAGGAGGGCTTCGTGGGCATGCATCTTGTGGTTTAGACTCTGCATTGGAGAGCAACATTACCCTTTTTTTTTCCCCTTGGGTTTTCTAGGGAGGGTGGTTTGTTATTTGGGCATTGCCTAAAAAGGCACTATGGGGTGGCAAGAGCCTTGGCCAATATCCAGAAGCCCAGGGTGACAGGTGCAAGCCATCCCAGTGTGGCTTGTCAAGCATGTCATCCAAGCAGACAGACATTGGATCCCCTTAGAATGACACCAGTAATTAAGCCAATTGTTAAAACTGATCATTTTGTCTTTGTACTGTGGCATCATTCTTGGTGAGGGTAAGATGCTGCTCAGGGTCAGTGGGCTACATAATCAGAGAGCTCCTCTATGTCTCTTTTATGTAGTCCAGGAGGTACATCTCAGGTCGCGTTCACACGGCATGTACAATGCCTGTGTCATATTTGTACTTGCTGTGGAGTGACCTGAGTGCTTGTGTTATGTGGCGGATTCTAGCTCCCGACAGGCAGCTTACTGTGACCTTTTCCTTGTCACCTATTACAAGTGTGTCTGGCATGTTGTTTGGCCTTTGGGTGGACTGTTTTAGCACACTGACTTTGTGAACTATGTTGTGTGCATTGTGCTATGTCTTGGTGGGTGGTTGTGCTTGGGTCTGCTTTTGGAGGCTCTGTTGTTTTGGTAGATTTTGTGTGTTTATGTGTTTGGTTTGCAGTTGTGATAGTTCTATGTGAGACTGGGTTTGTGGTGTGCATGGTTACCTTCTCCTCCTGACTGGTCTTGCCAGTACTGAATTGAGAGAGCTCAGCCTCCAGTTTGGCTAGATAGTTGCATCATATATTTGTATTTGTTGGGAGGAGGAGAGGGTTGTCTGTGTACATGATGCAACTGTAACATTGCCTCAAGATTCCCAGATTCACCAGCTGAACAGGAGAGGACGCCAGCAACTGATCCTTCGACATGCTAGAAATAGTGAAAAAGATTGCTGTGTAACTGAGTCAGAAAGGACCTATAGGGAAATGGGTACTCAACAGAATTTAGGTGAATGAAGTACTTTCTTTTGTTTAAGAGTGCTTTACCTGTGTAAAAAATGCTTTAGGAGCAAGTGCTGAGCTTTTCAGATAGAGTATAGGCTGTTTAGATTGCAAGTAGAACAGTTCTAAGGGAAAAATTGAAGAGACTTGGCGGAGCCAGAAAAAAAGTTTAACCTTTGTTTAACCCCTTAGCGCGCTAAGCATGAGATCAGCAAAGCTGTGTGCACGCTGGATTTTAAGCAGTGAACTACAAAAGAGCTAGGAATGGTCCCAAACAACCAATTACTACAGCTTCTTGTGCTGAGGTCACTTCCCCAAGGACAGGTAGGCTGCTCAAAGGCTCCCCACTCCCACTGGTGAGCAAAGAAACTTCCTTCTATCCAAGTAAGGTAATGGACAACACAGGAACTACACCACAGCCCAGAATACAGCAATGCCTGTATACTGATCTAAACTAGTCCAGAAAGGTCGGAAAACTAGGATTATTTTTTGTTTTGTTTTTTTGTAGAAACACCCAGAAAATGCAGAGACAGTGATAAATTAGTTACACAGGCTAGCACACTTTAGTGGGCAGCCTCCACAGTTAAATTAAACAAACAAACAAGCAAACTTTCGATTAAATTCGACTAAATGTAACTTTAAGTGCAGATTTTAAAATAAATGCAGTAATCAGTAAAAAAACAGTTCAGGCTAGTTCAAAGTAAGCAACAGAAGCTATTTCCAGTGAATAATAGAATTCATTTTTTAAGATAGTACTATAAAAAACTCTTTCTTTATCTACTCAGCTTCAGTTAACTCATATCTGGTATAAATAAATCAACTAGTACATAATTGGTATCTTTGGCCTTTCAATCACAGCCATAGCAATTTCCTCCTACGTCAGATATATCCTTTCTGGAGTGTTTTACTCAACATTCACTTGTTCTTACCAGTATATAGTTGGCTTCCCAGTTTCAGACATTTATGGTGAAAATGTATTTGGTCACATGGAATGTCTTCAAATTCCTTGGTAAGATTTACTTGCACCCACTAGCAAAACAGGCTTTTTCAAATTCTGGCTTAATATTTATGTGATTCTCAGATGATCTGAAGACAAACATCTCCTCACAACTTACAAACCTAACAAAACCCCAGGCCTAAGCCTTTACTCCTGTTCTATGGTAAAAGTATGGAACTCCCTTCCTTTAGCTATCAAAACTGCTACTAACCTTCACTCCTTCAAAACCTCTATAAAAGAATACTTTAACAAAGCTTGGATTTGCTCCTGTATGAGCCCAATCTGAGGTACTCTTATATACCTTTTTCTACCTCTAGTCTCTCTATCCCCCTCTACTAACTTACCCTGCACTCCCTTCCTCTACACATACTCCCCTGAGGTTGCACTCATACTTTTTCCACATCTTTTCCTACTATCCCCTCTGTCAAATCTATCGATTTTTTATAATTTGTGTCTTTTCTTACTTAATCCAGATTTAGCATAAATAATAACCAAGAAAAGATTCAAAAGACTTCAGCAGATATTTTCAATTTCAGCATTAATATCTTCTGTTTTTTTAGGGTAAGAAATATTTGCAGGGTTAATCGATGTATTAATATTTCCTTGTTATGACTATTTCACATATAACTGTTGTCTGGAGCACGGAACTAAATGACAAAACAGAACTTGTTAATAATCTAAAGCTAGGGTCTCAATATACTTTGAACATTTCTTCTTAGAAATAGTGTGATGTCCCCACTCTGGGTCAGTAATCAAGGCACCTGAATCTTCACCACTGACACTGGGGAGGGACCTTCACGTGAAATACAAATGAAAACACTTAGTATTTCCAGATGCAAACCTCTCTGCATCAAGCATAATTTTCCTTAATAGCACACAGGGAACACACTCAGCCTGGGATCTGAGTATCTCTGTCTGTCTCCCTCCAGGTCCCTAATAAGACTTCCCACTGGCACACCTGTATTGTTAGGTCATCAGCTGAGTGTCCAAGCCAAGTCCTCCAGCACTCTCCCTGTGAAATCAGTGCTTCATGTCCCTGCTCAAAGTAGCTGACACACACACTCTTTTAGATTTAATTTTCACACAAACACACAGAAATACACACACACACACACATACACACACACACACACACACACACACACACACACACACACACACACACACACACACAGCTGGGAAAGGCTGGCACAGATTACCTGCTCTACCAACTTTGCCCAGATTATAAGGTAGATTCACTGCCATTAGTCAGTTACTGTAAGGCTCTTAAAAGGACATCCAATTATACTGAGTGAAATTAATATTAATACAAATGGTAATGTTGACCAAACAACCAGGCTTTCAGGAGTGGCCACAGTTATTACCAAATTAACATATTTTAACATTTGTGTTTTTAAACGTATACTCCCTGATTTTGTATTTGTATTTTCAATTATATATTTATGCTTTTGTATACTGCATATTCCATACTGTACTTATCTTATATTCTGTTAACTGCTTTTGGAGCTTTTCTCCCCGGCCCTCCACTGAAAATGGGCTCTGCTTGGCCCAGTGGACTTCTCCGGTCATCAAACTGGAAATAGATAGATAGATAGATAGATAGATAGATAGATAGATAGATAGATAGAGAGAGATATAGAGATAATATATGTAAATACTCTCAAAGCTTAAATACTTTCTAAAAGGACAGACATAATGAAAAGTTTAAATATATTTAATAATAAATAATAAAAGAACATGAAAATACTAAATATCTATTTACAGTAAACACAATAGATTCAATCACTGGAAATATTAAAAAATAACACAGCTGGAAAGATTCACACACTTATAGAAAAACAATACTTAAATATTCTCACTATATTTTCCCAAACTGATTTAGAGAATTGCTATCCTTGATCACTTACTAGAGCAAGGCAAAAGGTGAGGGGCCCTTCTGTGTCAGGTTTCCAGAACACAGTACCCCATCTGACTGAGAAACGTTTCAATATAATATCTAAATATGATTTCTGGGATAGCTTAAAGAATGACATCACATCTGTCTGTCTGACTCTGTTTCCCAGACTATCACCAACATTAGAAGCTGCAAGAATTTTAGCACCTATGTGTTACCATACACACAGATATAGCTTTCATCAGATCTGCTGCAGCTCCTGGAAGTCATAAAACAATTTCAAACCTCTACCCTCCCAGAGTAGCAATTACCTCCCTGCTAGAGACAATAAAGAAGGCTTCCTAATACTTGGTTTTCCAGGCATTTTGTCTTTGGCTGCAACTAGAACTGTAAGATACAATCTTTATGGGCTAATCTAAATTCAACTATTTTTCAAAGTTTGCTGCAGCTGGATTGTGATTAGCCTCTTCTCTGCCAGTATCCTCTATTAAAACATGCACATTTAATTCAGTTACAGTAATACATGTACACTTCTTTTCTTTCCAGCAAGGTACACTGTTAATACATTTTTAATACAAGCAACTTTGCAAATACATTTTCAATGCAAGCATCTGTACAAATCAGTTTGGTATCCAAATAGCATATAATTATTTACTAAATTCTAGCTAGCTGTGCTGGTATGTTACACATCCACTGCCCCACTTTTACTGGCATAGCTGGCAGTACTTCCTATTGTCACAAATAGAGTCATACAATATAAGATATCAGAGGGAGTATATTGGACTTTGGAGAAAATGTCTGGGTTTACTCCTAACCAGAAACAATGCTAGCATCAATGCAGTTTTCTAGGAACCAAGTTAGATGTCTTGTGGACTTGCTGTTGAATACACCATTGGTGGATTCTAACTAACAAGTGTTTGACAGGATAATGGGTCTTCAACTCCAGTTTCTGAATGATTCCTATATTTTAAACTACTTCAAGAGTAAAGAAAAGAAAATATTCAGCATTTTCATGCAAGTTTAGTCACAAAGAGAGCTCTTCTTGACAGTTGGAACGGACTTGTTCAGCCTGTTAATTAATTTCTTTTGTCATCATGATGGTCAAATGTATAATTTCTTTCCTCCAGGAAGGAGGGATACTATATTGGATGATACTGTTACCCTAAAAGAGAAACTCAGTCTAGGACTGATCAAGAGTCGTGGAATAATAACGAATATTGTAATTTCATGGGTCTACTGTTAGTTGACCCATATAATAGTATGCATAATAAAATACCTGGTGTGGATAGATCTCTCCTTTTATCAGCACTTTCAAAACGTATATATCTATAGTTTCTCTCAGGAGTAGCAATAATACTTTAGGAACAACACTTGTTTCTCATCAGATAAAGCAATTCAGTCTAATATTACACAAATATGTTAAGACCAGTATGCCCCTTTATAGTCACTCCTTCAAGCTAAGATTCTATGAATGGTATATTTGCCCTGTTAGACTATGTAATTCATGATATGATGTTCTGAATAAAAACAATAAATAAAATAAATGGAAAATGTGCCTTGCAACTGTTACATTTTACCAAATACAAATTTAGATGATGTTATAGAAAGATGCTACTTATGTGCAACACTGAAATTGATAACGGTTTAAGAGAATGTTTGAATAGTGCCAATACTTTTCTCTCTCTCTTTCAAAAGAGACATCAAAAGGTAATTACTTGCAATCATATATGAATGTTTGTTCTGCTTAACTAAAGTGTTGATGCTACAGAGGTCTTGATGATGGAATCACCACAATATGGAAAGGCAACAGTAAATAGTTACAGGAAAATATGCATCTGGCTCTTTTTACCACTAAAGTAATATGAAAACTTTGAATATACCAAACAATACAATTATAATATCACATTTCTGCTGACAACATTTTATCTTATGTGTTCATCAGCATTTACTGCCTACAAGATAATAATATTTGTTTGAGTTATAGTTTTATAACTTGACTTTTCAGAAAAAAGTTCATGTCTCTAAGGTTGCATGCAGGCAGCAGTGTATGTATCTTTCTGTAACTAAGTTTTTATAATAGTTGCCACTACGAGTTAACTTAAATGTAGTTCACGATGATCTCAAGCAGTAGACTGTAAATTGCACCCACATTTAGTTCAAAAGGTGTTGACTCACATTGTATATTTTTCATTTACTTTTCAAAAAAAAAAAAAAAACACAGACAAAGGGTATTATTCAACTCCTAATACTTTTCAAAGCAGGATTACTCGTTCTGTATCCAGGAAAGAATCCTTTAATGTTCATGTTTCACTGTCATAGTAATAACTATATGGGTTATTTTTGCTGAGGTAGGCCTTGGCTGGCACTAGTACCGTATATTTAAGTCTGATAGACACCATGCATCTGATGTCAGGATGTCTGGATATAAGGGTGATTGGCCGGCATCATCTTGCAGTTTTTTTTTTTAATCAAATATATTTTATTTGTAGCTTTTTCTTGTTGTTGGAGCCTGAAGAAACCACATTCATGGACTGCATCAATTTGTCCAAAGACCAGAGTCCATCTTAAAGATAAGTGTCTTATTGGGGAACCTTTCTTTTTTTCCTATTTGACTACTTTAATAGATGAGTTCTAGGACAAATGCTTATCTTGATTATAAAAAAAAAAAAAAAAAAAAAAAAAATTCCACATTGGCATTTTTATTCTCTTTGTCTTTCTTGCTTAGGCCCAAAGCATGACAGTCCTAACTGAATCCATTGCACTCCTACTAACAAGTGTATAATCTGTTGTAGGGTCAAATCTCCTGCATGGTATTTAGGAAAGGAAAAAAGGCTTCAGGGATCTTTATGTACTATAGCATCCTCTGGTTCTTTTGTTTTTATCCCTTGAAAGAGCAGGGCGAACTGTCTGAAATTTACTAAGATGGCAGACGACATAACTTCACCATTGGTCAGTCCATCCAAGCTTGTGATTGTCGAATGAAAGCAGACATCTTTGCAATTCCTTCTGATGACTAAGAGAATGCTCCAGACCACTTCCGAGTACCTACTGGAGTCCAGTATGCCTACTGGTCCCACCAGGTCTGCACAAGCTGAAGAACAAGGGTTGTTGGTTGAGTCAGAGGTCACTCTCCAAGCTACAGCTTCTGACTCCCATATTAGATTTTCAGATAAGAAGGGCAGAATCTCCAAAACCTACAAGGGGTTGTTATTTGAGTATCTGCAGGCTATGGCTATGGCCTGGTCCCAGTACCAATGATACCATACCCAGAACAAAGCTTAAGGCCAGACCTAAAATAATTCTTCTTGGCATGCATCAGCTTAGGCCTTTGGACTCACAATCCTCACAGGCCTGCCTACATGACCTACTAAGACTGGCTCAGGATTTGATTCAAATTGCAACTTCCGGATAGCATAGTCCTACTAGAAATCTTGCCCCTTCAGAATATGTTTCTAGGAAAAGAAAGAGGGATCCCCATCAAGAATCCTTAAATTTAGGTAAGGATAAGTTTACTTATGGAGACCAGTTGTCTACAGGTTCATGTGCTGATTCTGACAGAGGAAATCCTAGTATCAGCCTCACCCCATAAAATGAAGGAATATTTCCATTGGGAAGCATAGGGTTACCCTCAGTCTAAGAAGAGGGTAAGATAAATTGTGAAGCTTTCTGAGCATACATTTTTGGCCATTCCTCCAGTTTTAGAAGCAGTGAATTATGTTATTTCAGACTCATTCTTGCAGCTTGATTCCCAACCACTTGCACCTAGAAACCCAGACCATTTCTACAATGTCCTTGAGTCACTTAAGCACTTTGTTAGGAATACTTCTGCTGATCCTGAAGTGGTGACTCAGGGTCCTAAGGGAGATAAAGGCAGGACTAGGAACACACACTGCCAAATGATAATGAGGGAAGAACCCTGGAATGATTTCGCACAAAAGTCTGCACTTCTGCCACCCTAGCTATGAAAGCTGTCAGCTGCCAGTCCCATATGATTAGGTACCAGGAAACTCTGCTGGAACACATGAACAAAAGTTCACAGGATGGAAGACAGAGCTCTCTCTCTCTCTCCAAAGAATTGCTGGACATCTGCAGCTCTATCTTCTAAGTTGCAAAACATTATTTTCATTTGGTCTTTTTGCTTTAGAAGTATCAAGCAGGGCAACCTCAGGATCAGCCAGCATGCCTAATTAATTCACTGCCATATAAGTAGCGTAGAATATCACAACTCTAGCAGCCTACACACATTTTGCATTCCAGGGCATTTTCTGAAAAATAAACTTAAAAGGATAAGATAAATAAAAGTAAATATTTTTATGAATATGAGCTATTACAACTGTACCAATATCAATGTTATCCATAAGAAGTATTCTTTGCAGGGATAATAGTCAATACATTCATAGTCTTTCAATAAATGCTATAATATATTATAATGCACACAAATCCAACATTATCTTTTTTGCTAAACTTTTACAAGCAATTTGTCATATCCTGGAAACTGTATAACCTAGAAGTATATTGTTGAACATTTTTCTTAACCAAACATACGTTTTCACATGACAACAAGAAAGTCCTCTATGATGAGTTGTTTTATTGAAGTATTTACAGAAATATGAAAGCATATGCTTAATTGCATAACTATCAGTGTAAACAGCACTAAATAATTTTCAAGGTTTGCAACTTACAGTGCAAATTTGAAATAATTTTTTTCTTCAACAGCATCCAAGGTTTCATTTGATGTCATGTGTAAGTTTGTAAGTCACTTGTTTTGTGAACTATTAAGTACATATGGAAATATTGTTTATATTCATAATTACACATAAACAACTACCAATATATCAAGTGTAGTGTGATATAAATGGACACTGATAATGAATAACAAATGTACATGTCTTCCACCATGGCATATTGCACCATACGCCTGAAGAACACATAGGGCTCTCAGTTCTGAAAATATGAACATAAATATGAAAATATGAATAAGTGATGAACAGTGATTAATTACTCTACTGTGGGGACATCCTAGATTAACAATCTTGGTGTCATTTTGTTAAAAACTCCTTGTGCTCTCTAATATTGCTTTTTACTAGTTGATTAATCACTTAATAAATGAAGCCAAATCCAAAAAAAGTTACTTATGCAGTAAGGAGCTATGGGTGTGAACTACAAGTATACAAAAATGAGCTATAGATTTTTATGAGTAAAGGGAACCATGTCTTCCACATCAGGTTAAGTCTGAGATTCTGGAGGCTTCCCTAGAGGAAAACTTATTTGGACCCAAGACAGAGGTTATTTTCAAATAGCTGGAGGAGAAGGCTAAATCTGTCTCAGACAAAGAGGGAGAAGGGTCAGAGACAGAACACCAAGGTAATATAAAAGATGGCAACAAGAACCTATTCCTACCCCTACTGGATCCGGATCACAGGGGCTGAGCAGAGTGCAATCAAGACTCAGCCAGTTCCTCCATGTTCCCCCTCCCTAGAGTCCCACTCCAAACACTCCCATCCTCCTTCCTCCAAACTCCTATCTTTCTTCAAAGCTAGGAGGAAGGCGATCTCTCTTTTACAATGAAAAGACCAAGATTACCCAAGATAAATGGGTGCTAAGCATTATCAGTGCAGGTTACTGATTTTCCTTTCCTCTCTCCCAAAACCCATAGGCATTCCTACTGTAACACAAAATCAAATTTCAGAAACTCTGATCCAGCTGGGTCTGCTTTTACAGCAAGGCTCCAAAGAAGAGGTACATTCCCGAGAAAGAGGAAGGGGTATTATTCAGGACTCTTCCTTGTTCCAAGAAAGGAGGAAACGTAGGAGCCCATATTAGACCTATCAAGTTTAAATATATTTCTTATGTTACCCAAGTTCAAAATGCTTACAATACAAAAGCTCCTGCCCATGCTTTATTATTGGGCCTACATGGTCACCTTGGATCAAAATATGCATTCCTTCACATTTGCATTGTAAAATCCCACAGGATGCATCTACATTTCAAAGTGGGAGGAAATCATTATCAATTCTCTGTTCTACCCTTTGACTTCTCTGCTGTGCCCAGAGTATTCACCAAATCCCTAGATCTGGTAAAATATCAAACTGGAGGACCGAGGGCCTGCAGATCATCCTTACCTAAATGACTGACTGATCCAAGGAAATTCTGTGGAGGAACTTCTTTCTGCCCTACCCATAATCAACATAATTTTCTCCTCCCTGAGTTAGATCCTAAATATAAAGAAACACAGTATCTCTCCATCCTGAAAGCTTGTCTTTCTAGGTGTCTTGATGGACAAAGACCTTCAAAGGGCTTTTCTTCCAGAGGAAAAAGTCACTTTCCTGACAAACTACTTACAGTCTCTTCTTCCCTCACAGCAATTCCAACAAGGGAGTTACTCAGACTTCTAGAGTACAGGACCTCATGTATTTCTATGATTCCCCTAGCCAGGCTTCAAATGAGAAAGTTTCAATGGTATCTAAAGAATATTTGGAATGAACACAGCCAAGCTTTCTACCAAAAACATCTACTTCTTCCCTATTTGAAAAGTAAACTCCAGTAGTGGATTTTTGCTTGCAGCCAAAACTCTGTGATACTTTTCAGGATCCCACAACCATCCCAGACGTTGACCACAAATGCCTCAGACCTAGATTGTGGCTCATATTCTAAAGGCCTCCAAGCTCAAAGCAAATGGGAACAGCACTTTCTAAAAAACACATAAATCTAAAAAAATATGGCTGTTCTCAATGGCCTTCTAACCTTCAAGGATCTATGGAAACCAGGGATTTTACTGATAAAGACTAACAATGCCACATTGATGTTATACATAAGCAAGCAGGGGGATACTCACTGTTGATCTCTATGTCACCCGACCATGTCTTTCTGGAATACAGCTCAAGCCTTGAGCCTATTCCTTACAGCCAACTATCTGCCAAGGGAAAACAGTTATCTAGAAGATCACCTCAGCAGGTCAGAAATAAAATGTTTGGACCTTGAACAAGAATATAGTCAATCTTATTTGACTATCTTGGAGTGTGCCATAAATCGATAATTTTGCTTGAGATTAAAATAATCAGCTGAAAAAACTGCTCAATGGCCAAACATCCTAAAGCCTGGAGGATGGATGCCTTCCTCTTTTCATGGACAGGTTTATTTCTTTATGCATTCATCCCATTCCTGCCATCCCTAAGATATTGATGAAAATCATGGAGGAAGGGCCAAGATTGATACTGAAAGCACCTTTTGGCAGAGGCAACATTGCCCGCCCCCCTCCTACATAGCCTGAGCAGGGAGAAAACATGGTTGCATCCTCAAGATGTGGACCTTCTAACTCAAAACAGGGCTCCATCATACCCCAGTCTCAGTACACACTGAGACAGACAGTTTGATTAATTCACTAACTGCTTCCCAGGCCTCTGTTTGGACAAGGATATGCTAAATGTTTTAAAAAAGACAGAAAACCTAGTACCAGAAACTAATGTATTTCAAAATTTAAAGGGTTTTCAATTTGGAGTCAGTAATAGAATATATCCCTAGTTCAGCAGAAATCAACCATGTTCTTACCAATCTAACACATTTATTCAGCTTTGGTTTGTCTAACTCATCCATTAAAATATACTCTTCAGCCATCTCAGCCTGCCTTCCAATGAAGCTTTCTATTTTCTCTCAACCCCTTATGAAGCAGTTCCTTAAGGGTGTTATTCATCTGATGCCTCCCAGAAGAGTCCCCTGTACTCCTTTGGATTTCAGTTTTGTGGTGGAAAACCTTACTCAACCACCATTCAAGCCAGCAGCTGAAGCTGACATCTGATTTATCTCCCAAAAACAGCCTTTTTAGTAGCTATTACATCTGCTACAGAACTGTAAACCTCCATCTGTACTGAACCCTACTTAATTTTCTATGAAGACAAAGTTACTTCAGTGCTAACCTCTCTTTTATACCAAAAGTAGTCTCTGAACTTTCTCTAAATCAGTCCACTCATCTCCCTGCCTTCTCTCCTCACTCCCAGAATCAGGGAGGAATGTATACTGCATTCACCTGATGTTCACAGACAACTCAGATATTACTTGGACAAGACCAAGGCAGTTAGAAAGTCCAATCACCTTTTTGTAGTCTTCACTAGCAATAAACTAGGCAAATCTATCACAAATAAACTATTTCAAAATGGATTTCCAGATGTATTGCCTTTTGTTATAAACATCATGGAAAGTAAATGAGACAACATATCAGATCTCATTCTACAAGGGCTACTACTACTGCTGCTAGCAATGTTTTTCTTAGAGTGGTCTCCACCCGGGAAATTTTAGAGGCTATCACTTGGTTCTCTATCCATACCTTTACCTATACCCTCCAAAACCAGTTATGGATTTGCTTTTGTAGATTTACAAGGCATTTTAGCTTCTGCTTAATCCTTTATCTTCCATCCTCCCCTTTTCTCAGCTTTGGGAATCATTCCATATAGTTATTCCTGCAACAGTGAAACATGATGAACATAGGGCAGTTGTGTAGACTTACCATACATGTAGATGCTTGCATGCCTTCACTGTTAGAGTATGTCTTCCCTCCCTCCTTTCTATGTACACTGAGAAACTTTGGGTCCCTTGTACTCCCAGTCCAGAACTTCACTTTGCGGGGGGGGGGGGGTGTTCCTCCTTTTTTGTAGGGGCAAGAAAGACTTGTAAGTTGGCACTGGCTAATGACTTCTATACCCACATGTCCTGATGTCAGGTGCAAGGCATCTGCCAGCTCAGGAGACGGGAGTTAAAGTTTTGGTACTCAGGCTGTCCTGGGGTTACCTCAAAAAGAATAACCCATATAGTTATCACTGCAACAATAAAAACACTCAGATATCTACATTTATGGAAAGTAGACACAACTGTACTTTCTGTTTCCCATGTCAAACTAGAAGATGAAGAAAAGGCAGAAAAACAGCCCTCAGAAAGAAGAAAGCCAGGCAGGTAATTCAGACATGTTGGTGTTAGTATCGGTGCTGGTCAGTGAAGCTCATGCTTGACTGGATCTGTCTTCCCTTGCCTTGTTGTATGCAGTGCTTCATGGAGTTGTGAAGTGTTTTCTGACTTTGTCTGAGGCTGATGCGTCATCCAGTGCCTGGTTTTGTACAGCACAGTTGAGAGAGAGCTGGTGGGCAGAAAGTAAATAATAGAAAAGTTGGAAAAGATCAGGAAGTGGGGTTTTTAGGTCAAGGTTTAAGATATCAACAGATAATCAAGAAGATTAAGGCAAAATCAGAGACAGAAAGAAAATAGAAGCAGGAAAATTAAAATAAAGGAGGAAAAAAACAGGAGAAGAGGCTAAAGTTAAAATGGCAGATGTGAAGATTAGAAAGAGAACCAGAAAATTAAAACCATAGTGAAGGTTTAGTGCTTCACGCCTACATGGTTTAAGCCTGACCTCTGGTCATGTCTGTGTTGAGTATTATACAGGCAGTTAGCACAGAGCATTATGAGTTATTAGCAATCTGCTTTCTGTCTCCTTTGGCATTTATTTCTCTGGGTGGGAGGTTGGCATAATGGTTAAGGTGTTTAACTTACAGACACAAGGTGCAGGGTTTGATTCTCACGTTGGGTAATTGGCTTGGCTTAAAATGACCCACAAAGGTAATTAGTGTAGTAATAATCTATGAACCTATTATTCTATGAACATATTATGAAAACTAAACCTACAAATAGCAACACTTAGCCATCTGCTCACCCGCGCAACCTCACACTTCACCGTAGTAAACAAAACCACACCGCTTCTATTGTCACAACACCTTCCAGCAAAGCAGCACACAACCATTCTTCCAGTACAGAACACACAAACACTACAAACTATTCCTTATGTGGGGGGCTTCACTCCGCACACCCCCCAACATTGGGGGCTGTGCCCCCCACACCCCCTACTTATATGTACCAACTCCGAGATCGCACCACAGTGGCGGTCAGGGTGTGTGAGTTTACGAAGGCCGACTATAACAGTCTAGGGTTTCCATTTCCACAGTTGTACTCTTTCGAGGATCTTAGATTTCAATGTTCTGTGTTCGGTGTTATGGGATTCGAGATTATCGTTCGATGTAATGATCTAAACCCATACCATTTACACATAACAAAAGCAAACACACCAGAAAATGAAATATTTGTTCAGCACAGAATGGATTCACATTCACACCAAAGTGCATTTCTGCAAGATCAATGAATTTTAACATATACCTCTGGTGAATAATAAAGACTAACCCTGGAATTCAGAAAATTTGTTCTATGTTCTCGTAAAGTGTGACTGCGGGCAAAGCAATTTAGAGTCAGCTTTAACTGCTAATTTGCATATATCTGAATCATTCTTATGACCACTAGTGAAAAAAATTATTTTGTGGTGATAATTACTTCTTCCAGTCAATGCACTGTGTTGGCACTGGCAACTCCCCATACACTTTCACATACATATTCAAACATCCATGCACACACACACCATCACACATTCACACAGACATCGACTCAGAATCAACCCCCCAACTCAGACTCCCAGAACACACACATACACACACACACACAAACACACAAAAACTAAATTCACATTCTTCACCCCCTCACTGACCCCACACAGGCAAATCAACACTGTCACCTTAGTGCATTAATACCCCTGCAGACACACATGTACACTGACACCCAAATGCACACACGGTGACACACCTCCACCACTACCTCTGTTGAATTTTGTTAAACTAACCTGAAACAAGACATCTCCCTTTGAATACATTGGGTGACTGCAGCATTTTCACCAAATTAATTTCCTTGTCTGGCTGTATTAATTTACTTAGCTGAGTGATTCTCTGAATCATTCAGCCGCATAACTCTGTAACTACAGGCATTTCTGGGGAGGGCACATAGCTAATTAAACATTATCTGCTCTCCCAAAAATCCATATGATCTTACAGCACATCCAGCAGTACTGCCCTCCTCTGTGATTTTTCCAGTCATGGAAAATCCCTATGGTAGGATGGTTTCTGAATTGGATAACTGTAAAGGCCTAGCCCCTTGTGGCAGGGCTTACCATTTGCAGTAACCATCTCTGAATCTCATTGTATATTTGCTGTGAAACATACTTGCATCCCTGGAGACCACATAAAGAATGTCATGAAGTCTGTCATGAAGTAGTCCGCAGTTTATTGATTATTATTATTATTATTATTTATTATATTTTATTTACATTGATCGACCTTTTCAGGCCAGCCTGGTTTGTATAATCAAACAGAATAATAGCAGAACAATACAGTAAAGTTGCAGCAAAAGGTAAAGATAAACTGCATGAATGTGCTCAAAAACTGAAGTTGAAATAAATCTAAATTGTATATCTTTAAAACAAGACTAGAAGGAAATCTTTAATTCCCAGTAAGTATACTAGAATAGTATGTAGGATACATATATAAAGATTTCAAAGTACAATTATATGCAGTACTTAATATTTTCAAAAGGAAGACGGATAATTCTAAATATTCATTTTAAAGTAGAATAAAGGGATTAAAAACAGGGCTGTACTTTTACAGCAATTCAGTGCAAAGTTAGATAAAATATGAAAATATTAGATCTGTGCGCAGCACAAGTTGCCATTTTGAGATAGCTTCAGTACAATGTTGCTTGCGCTGTGAAAATGAGGATGGGATGTTCCCGGCAGTTGATAGAGATGTTTAAGGCTGTGAGCTGTAGTTCCTGTTGCACATGATTTGACTCCCTCAATCCTTATTTGCCAGTGAGTCAATCAAACAGGCATTTCCCTGTGTTGTCCCTTAAAAGGGACTGTGGGCCCAGTGGGCCTACATGATTAACAAACGGGTATTAATATTATTAATGCTCTTTTACTGTTAGATGAATTAGCATAAGTGTGTTAAAATACAATTCTGCTGTAGGTGAAAAAGGAATTAAAATGTGTGTTGCATTGTTTCTGTCCACAGCCATGCTTACACAATGATGTGGCTGAACTTCTTAAAAATACTGATCAAACAATCACAAGACAAAATCCAGGAATTGTCATAACCATCAGCATTGTAATCATTACATGCAAGATTGCCTTGAGTTTCTCAATCATTTTCTTCAAAGCCTCCATATGTTTGTCCATATATGCTGTCTCATCGCCTCAACATATGTTTGAGGAAGAGACCTCCTCGCATGCTGATTCAGACATTGAAGGTCATCTGGCTTGTGTAGCAACCTGCTGATTTCCTTCCTGAGTAACTTTGGTAAATTCTTTCCAAAACCTGTGGTATGCATCTCTGCAACATGAATATTTTTCTTGAAGCTACAGACAGCAAGTTTCAGGGATATAATTTGAGGGTGATGCTGTTAATGTACTTTTTGGGGGTGCCAAGCTTCACAATATCCATGTCATTAGCATAAATTACCAGCAGTACCATGTATTCATTCTACAGGGAAAGAGAAAATATGGTAGAGAGATGTTAAAATAATCAGTGATGTTATTTCACACCCTTTTTCATGACTCAATGGATATGATTCACTAATAAATCACAGAACTCTGGCTTGAAGATGTCTCACCAGCCATGAAAAACGTCAGTTCTGCTGTACAGCCAGATACTGTAGCTATGTCACCAGGATTTGAAAGACCTTGCAAATAGAAGAGCATTGTTGTAAAAGAAGAGGTCACTGTGCTTTACAGTGCATGTTACCTTTATTATTTATGTATCCCTGATCTATATGAATCAGTGCAAATTGTTTCCAAAAATATTTCATTAATGCTGCAGAAGCAAATGATCGGGTTTACTACCAAAGAGTTATATATCATAAGGCTGAGACATTAGGTGCACTTGATACCATCTAATAAATGAGTATGACAATTGTCAATGGATTTTTCAGACAAGGAGAAAGTGTGACTATGATGTTAATAATTTCTTTCAACAGACTATATTCAGAATATATATATATATATATATATATATATATATATATATATATATATATATATATATATGTATATATATATATATATATATATATATATATATATATATATATATATATATGTATATATATACACTACTGCCAAGTTTGGATTAGCAAAGTGTCTTCATTTTAAAAACCTTAGGCCTTTAATACTGAATGGTTATTCCTGAAAAGTTGAGTATATCTCTTAACCGTGATAACACTGCTGTGTCACTTGGGAGTGAAAAGAAGGATCCAGTTAACTACAAAACATGTAGAGAAAGGAGCTACAATCTTACTTCCTTAATAAAACTTATACTTGAAACTGTAGTTTTATTGGCCATTTTGGGTCAATTCCAAAACTCCTTCATCTTCCTCTCTTAAAACCCTCTTTCGCACAGTTTTGCGCGTTTTTGTGCATAGCGCAACAGCGGGCAGTGCTGCCTAATCGGGTTTAAACTATTCCTGGCTCCACAAAGTCTGCTCTTCACTTTTTCCTTTAGAACTGCTCTAGCTCTCAATTTAAACACCATATTCTCATTCTAAGGCCCTTCACTGGTCCAATTAAGTAATCCTACAAGTTAGCACTATTAAACCATAAGCACTACTTACTCTTATACTCTCTATGATTACCCTGTCCTCTATTGGTCCGTCTTAAATTCAGTTTCCCTATTACTCTAGCATGTCCAAAGGTCAGTCAATGGTTTCCTCTCCAGTCCAGCTGGTGAATCTGGGAATTTTGAGGCAATGTAACAACTGTCTCATGTACACAGACAACCCTCTCCTCCTCCAAACAGGTTCAAATATATGTGAGAGATGCAACTATTTAGCCAAACTGGAGGCTGAGCTCTCTCATCTCAAAACTGGTGAAACCAGTCAGGAGGAGAAGGTAACCTCACACAACACAATTCCAGTATCACATAGTCCCCCACATCAGCGAACCAAGCACATAAATACACAAAAACATACTCGGAGGCTCTAAATAAAAATCTACCTAAGCAACAGAGACCTCCAAAGCAGACACCCAAGCAAACGCTACCTCAAAACAAAACACACACAACACATAACCCACAAAGTCAGTGTGCCAAGCAGCCACAGCCCTTAAGGCTGAATAACACACCTGATACTCTTGTAATAGGTGACTCTATTGTCAGACACACTGACGCCCCACTCACCAGGCTGAATAAAGAGAAGGTCACGGTGAGCTGCTTGTCGGGTGCTAGGATCCGCCACATAATGCAAGCACTCAGGTCACTCCAAAGCAAATACAAATATGACTCAGTCATTGTACATGCTGGTGTGAATGACCTGAGAAATACCTCCCTGGACTACATGAAAAGAGACATAGAGGAGCTCTATGATCATGTAGCCCAGACTGGTATGACCCTGACCTTGAGCAGCATCTTACCCTCACCTAGAATGATGCCACAGTACAAAGACAAAATGATCAATTTTAACAATTGGCTAAAATTTTGGTGTCATTCAAAGGGGATCCAGTGTCTGTCATCCTGGGATGACATGCTCGACAAGCCACGTTGCTTCACTAGGGACGGCTTGCACCTGTCACCACTGGGCTTTTGGATATTGGCAAAGGCTCTTGCCACCCCCATAGTGCCTTTTTTAGGCAAGGCTCAAAAGTCAAACCCACCCCCATAGACAGCACAAGGAACAAGAAACTAAGGGTAATGCTGCTAAACACCAGAAGTCTTAACCTCAAGATGCATGCACTCAAAGCTCTCCTCAGTATGGAGAACATCGATATCTGTGCAGTGACAGAAACCTGGTTCAAGGCTCCAGAGAGCACCCCAGCACTACCAGGCTATACCTCATATCATGCTTTTTGGCCCCAAAACCCGGACCGAACCACAAAAGGAGGGGGAGTTTCCATATTTATCAAGGATATCCACACCTCCAGGTTAGTGGCATTGCACGAATTATCGGAGACCATCCATGTGCAACTAACAGTGGGCAAGACTGCTTTTCAGTTTATAGCATCCTACAGACCACCCTCTCAAAGTCAGGAATCCCACTTGGCTTTCCTGAAAACATTGGAGAACATGAAGATCTCTCCGAACACCATTATATTGGGCGACTTCAACTACCCAAACATTGACTGGGAGCACTACTCAAGCCCCAGCAACTTAGCACAAAGGTTCCTGGAAATTATAAATTCAAATGCTATGGAACAACTAGTCACCACTCCCACAAGAGGGGACAACATACTAGACCTGATCATTACCAACATGGGGACTCTATGCTCCACACCAGAAGTATATCCCTCATTGGTAAGATCAGACCATAAATTAATTTCACTGGATGTCCACATCCCGACCCCACCCCCAGCCCAGAAAACCACAGTGAAAAACTTCTCAAAAGCGAACTTCTCACTTCTCAAAACCGAAGTGAAATCCTTCAAGGCCCCAGGGCCAGTGGAAACTATGGCCCAAACTGCAGAATCCTATATAAACGCATTCTATGGACATCTCCAGGAATGCATGGATCATGCTATCCCAAACAAAACCAAGACCCAGTCATCCAAAGGCAGGCGTCCAGTCTGGTGGACCCCTGCCATAAATAAACTGTACAACAGAAGGAGGAAGCTGCTACATGATAGAGCAAAATCCCTAATAGGGAAGGCATCTCTGATCAGTACTGGCAAAAAATTACGATCCCTCATAAAATCCTCCAAGGCCAGCTTCGAGAGAAAAATTGCACAGGACACCAAAGGCAATCATAAGGCTTTTTTCAGTTATGTTAGAAACCTGGGATGCAACTCCCAGACTTGTTCTGAGTTGATTCTAAATGACAAAAAATACACTGAACCCACAGACATCGCCAATATCCTGGCAGACAGGTTCAGTGCAAACTTCTCACCCCCTCCCCCCCAAAAGAGCAAGTATCCATCCCGGCAGAGGGCTGCCTCCCAAACATCTCTGATGCTCAGGTGAAGGCTGCCCTCTCCAAAGCAAAAAACACTGCTTCCATGGGACCAGATGGCATCCCAGGTTGCATCCTACATGAACTCCAAGAGGAACTAATCCCTCAAATAAAACAGCTATACAATCTCAGCCTCACTACAGGATATGTGCCCACAGAATGGTGTACAGCAACAGTGGTCCCACTCCACCAAGTTGGAGCCTCTACGGACCCTGGAAACTATCGCCCCATATGCCAGACAAGCTTAGTCTGCAAGGCTATGGAAAGGATCATCATGGAGCTCATAAACAAAGACATTGGGGACCTACAGACACTAGATCCTACCCAGTTCGGCTTTGTCAAGGGCAGATCCTGCCTTTTCAACCTGGTTGACTTCTTCGAAACAGTCACCAAGGCCATAGATGAAGGGAAGGTAGTCCACACAGCCTATCTGGACCTTGCAAAGGCATTTGACACGGTACCCTACTCAGGCATCATAGATAAGCTATCCAGCTTAAATATAAACCCCTATGTCACAAGATGGGTCGCAAACTGGCTCAAAGACAGAACCCACAGAGTGAGAGTTGCTGGAGCCATGTCAGACTCGAAACCGGTCACAAGTGGCGTCCCACAGGGTTCTGTCCTGGGACCACTCTTGTTCGGTATATACTTTTCCAAGGTACAGGCAAATGTGGGAGGACTATGGCTCACCAAGTTTGCAGATGACTGCAAACTGGGCGCCATAATCAACTCTCCAGCTGACACAAACATCCTTCAAAAAGTCTCACAGAGACAGATAACTGGTGCCAGCACCATGGTTTAAAGCTAAATGCCAAAAATGTATAGCCATACCCTTTAGCAAAAACAATGTGCCCACAAATTACCACATAGGCGGAAACCCATTAAGTACAGAGAAAGTTATTAGGGACCTGGGGACCCAAGTTGATAGCAATCTCTCCTTTGAAAACCACATTGCCAAAGTGGTTAGAAAGACCTTCTACATAGCCCACCTCATCACGAAGGGTTTCACATCTAGATCAAGAGAGGTAATCATGCCTTTATTCATCCCTCATCAGGCCCATCATAGAATACAATGCCCCTTTTGGGATGTACCTTACCCGACACCTGCAGTAATTAGAAAGACCCCAAAAGTATCTCATCAAGAGGATCAAGGGTCTCAAACAGATGCCATATGCTGCTCGGTTAAAAAAACTCCAGCTCTACTCAGTTGCATACCGCCTACTTCGAGGCGATCTATGCCTGACATACAAAGCTATGTCAAATCCAGAATTAATGGACATGCTCCACCTCAGTAAATCTAAATCCCTTAGAGCCACATGCTCGAGGGACTTGAACCTCAGCACAGAAATAAATAGAACTTGCTGGAGATACAGGTTCATAACCCAGAGGCTCCCTTCGCTCTGGAATAGAATTCCAGTTCATGTGAGGCAGAGCACCTCACTGAATCTCTTCAAGAAGAATCTCGATAGGTGGATGGGGGATCGTAGGTTTGTCCCAGGGATTACTCCCATGTCACTATTAGACAGAGGCACAGTAAACTAAACCTTAAAAAGGGCACAGTATACTCAAATCAAGGGGTGGCGTAAGCCATACAGAATCGGGTTAGGCTTATAATTGCCCCAGGGCAGATAGCCTAGTATGAACCTATGAACCTATAAATGACACATTGTTTTCAGTCTATCAGCTGCTGCAAAGAAAGCAAAGAGCAAGTTGCTAAAAAGGTTAAGTAGGGGCAACATAGCACACATTGTCCTCTTCCATTTCTGTTCTTAGGATTCTGTTTCACCCAGTTTATATCCCTACAGATGCATAGTATTAGCCACAATGAATCAAATGCTATTATATTATTCAGACCTATCAAAACTAAAAAAAAATGAAGTAAGATATGCCTGACTTAGGTTTTCAACAGTTCTGCATTGCTGCCATTTTTAAGTTATGTTTTATCCTACGGATTCATTAAGTCCACAGAGATTCCTTTCTACATAAGTATCATGATAGCCCAGCCTAGAGAAGTGATTTGCTTAAAGAATGGAAATAAGGGAATCAAGCCTAGGTCTGCAGGACAAAGCACTTTATTGCAACATATCCCTAACCGTCCATGCTATACTGCATATTCACATCTCATAACAATACCTGCACTGTATGTGAGAACAGCAGAAACAGCTAAAGTCCAAGGCTGGAGTGCCTTACAGTATTCCCATCTGATGTATAGTGATCTCAATTACTTAGTACACCAAAGAAGCACAGGAGGGGAGGTGTAGTATCCACACTGGTGATAATGAGTCTGAGGGTGGGTGGGTTAGGAGTGAAGCCTCCAGAGAAACACTTTTTTAATGATATTACAATGCGTTTCAAAAGCCACTTAGATCTTAAAGAATTGCAGTTTAAGTTTCAGTGTTAAAGGACTTGCAGTTGTGGGTCTCTTGTATCCAGTAAGGAGATCCTAACACACCATGTTATGCTGCCATTAATACCTTACTGGCATTTGATAAGCAGGGAAGCACAGTCACTTTTGTGCCACAAGAAGTGGATTTGGCAGATGATGAAAGCATCTGTTCATAGTAATGGAATGTCAATGTTCTGTCTTATTATTCCCTGACAGACAACAGTCCCCAGTAACACCTTCAGCTCAAAGGTGAGGACCAAAAATGAAGAAAAGTTCTTCCAGAGGGAAAGAAGGAAAAAACATAAACAGGACAGTAGCAAAAAGCTTATGCAAGCTCATTGGTGTAGTTAATAATGCACTTGTCAATTAAATACATACATACACTTAAGAAACTGATATTACCTGTGGCTTCTCAAATGAGTGGCAAATTGCTTCATTAAACAAAGGACATTGAAATCATTATTACTAACAAATACACACACAAACACATTCACGTGTGCACATGTGCATGTGCATGCACACACACACACACACACACACACACACACACACACACACACACACGCACACACAACATAGAGCAAAGGTTTTCAGTGTTGTTATTATTTATGTATACAGAGAGAGTGTGAGAGTAAGAGAGATAGAGTTATCTATACAAATAGATAGATAAGATATATATATATATATATATATATATATATATATATATATATATATATATATATATATCTATATATATATATATATATATATATATATATATATATATATATATATATATATATATATATATATACCACACCCTTCAAGCCCTCCTCACTCTGGAGAATGTACATATCTGTGCTGTGACTGAGACTTGGTTTAAAGCTGTGGAAAATACTCCAGCAGTGCAAGCGTACAGTGTCTTCCATGCATTTAGACTAACAGTACAGAATGGGGTCAAAGGTGGAGGCTTTCAATGTACATTAGCAACAAATATACCTCCAATACCTTACTTGCTTGCGTCTTTTGGCTTTTTCCGGTTAGGGGTCGCCACAGCAGAACTCTGGTCCGCTAATGATTGGCAGTTGATTATTATGTACCGGCTTGCCAGGCCTGATGCACAACCTTCAATGAAGGTACACCCATTCACGCATGTCTCCACGCAGAAGACACTCTAGCTGAGAATCGAACCAGACAGCGTCTTACTGTGAGGCGACAATGCTACCACAGCACCACCACCATGGTATACCTCCAATACCTAAAATACCTAAAAATCAACTCAGAAAATCCAGCTAAACCAGTAGCAGTTAGGAAGGCAAACTACATCTTATTAAGTGACAGTTTGTCAAAATCCAGGATTCCCCTCTAACCCTGTGACCTAAGCTACCTATGCAGAATAATTCACAGAGTCCCTATACAAACATGTGAATGGCTGCACTGTGGCTGCTGTACCTACTATCCCCAAAACAAAGACTACCCCCCCACACACACACACACACACACACACACACACACACACACACACACACACACACACACACACACACTGGTAGAATACTCATAGAGTAGTATAATAAAAGAGAAAAACTCTTGACCAAAATGAGGAAGAGCAACTCCTTAAAGACAATTGTTCTCTAAACAACTAAACAAGAAACAAAGTGGTCTAATTAAGTCCAACAAGGCCAGCCACAATGTCCATAAGCTTAAAGGTAACCCAATGCAGTGTGCTGAATTGGTGGTGAAAGGTATTACCTTCACATATCAGGATGACATAGCAAATCTAGTGGCTGATAAATTAAGCTCAAACTTCACCCCCCACTTACCCCCAACTCCTCTGAGTGAAATTCCCCCTGACATACTTCCCTCAACTATTAGAAGAGACCAGGTGCTGGCAGGACTCACTAAAGCCAGGAACTCTGCCTCTATGGAGCCAAAAATCATCTTGGTTGTCTCTTGATCACTCAAAGAAAACCTAGCAGAACAACTTGAGACACTCTTCAACTACAGCCTCAAAACATGCTACATTCCAAGTGAATGGAGGGCAACAACAGTTTTTTTCCCCTCACCAAAGGTGGACTAGCAACGAAGCTTAGGAATTACAGACCCATCAGTCAAACCTCTTGAATCAGAGGCACATAGGATATATGCAAATGATCTTTATGAACACCAGGTGTTTCAACTAATTGGCGTTTCTGAATGCCCATGACTTGTTTTGTTGTTTTAATGGACAATAAAGCCAAACCCCACTAGCTATGTATATGCATATTTCAGCCTTATTATGATCTAATCATTACAGCACAAGCAGAGTATTTAACTAAGCCTAAAAAATACAGGGCTGTTATACCCAGCTAATGTCCATTATCATTAGGGTGACTGAAAAATATCCCAAATAAACTAAAACAATGAGTGAGAAGGTCACAAAGAGAAAACAATCAGTAAAAACTAAATGAAAACTCCAACCAAGCTGGAACTTCCAAACAGTGACCTCTCAAACCTCTTGAATCAGAGGCACATGGGATATATGTAAATGACCCTTATGAACACCAGGTGCTTCAGCTAATTGGCGATTCTGAATGCCAAAACAAGTCATAGGCATTCAGAATCACCAATTAGTTGAAACACCTGGTGTTCATAAGGGTAAAGTAAGGAAGTAGAGGCTAATGTTTGAGGCATATGGCTCACCAAGTTCACAGATAACTGTAAATTAAGAGCTATTATAGATTCCCCCCAAGACACTAACATCTTG
Organism: Protopterus annectens; assembly: GCF_019279795.1. Taxonomy (NCBI): domain Eukaryota; kingdom Metazoa; phylum Chordata; order Ceratodontiformes; family Protopteridae; genus Protopterus; species Protopterus annectens. The sequence continues at coordinate 1,826,272,981 of NC_056726.1, read as the reverse complement.
CAAGATGGTTTGGCACAGACAAATGGCAGGTGGTAAAGCCATGGTCTAAACCTCAATGCCAAAAAATGCATTACAATTCCATTTCGGAAGCTGACAACTCATGTTAATTAATCCATCGATAAAACACTCCTAAGAAATGACCCAATAGTAAAGGATCTGTGAACATATGTAAACAGCAATCTGGACATTGACCAACATGCAGCTAAAATAGTAAAGTTATCATTATATATCATCTAACTTATAGAGAAGGGTATGCAATCCAGGTAGAAGGAAGTCATAGTACTCTCTACTTGGCCCTTATCAGACCTGTTATTGAGTACAATTCCCCCTTTAGTGTGTACCTAGTAACACACTTGTAACAATTGGACTACCCACAAAGGTTTCTCACCAGGAGCATTCAGAACATGAATACCCTATCCCACACTGATCGTCTAAGGGCTCTGTCTCTGTATTCAGTCTCCTACAGGCTGCTGAGAGGGTATCTTTGCCTGGCTTACAGGGTTTCAACAGACTCAGCCCTGATGGTTCTGTTGCATATGTACAAAACAAAGAGCAACAGAAACACTAGATCCAGGGATCTAGACTTTACTTGTGGCATAAACATAACATGCTGGATAGACAGATATTTGTTTCAAAGGATCCTCGGGCTTTGGAATAGGCTACCATCCATGTAAAACAGATGTCATTCTTGACCATATTCAAATGAACCTTGACAATTGGATAGGAAATTGTAAATGTACCCCCCCCCCCTGTCTTGCCCTCATGTCCCTTTTGGACAGAAGCTGTCAATAAGAAATTAATTATCTTAACACCCCCCCCAAAAAAAATCCTTTATGTACCTCCCTAATAACATGCGCCCAATATAGATGAACATGATACTTGGGATTCAAAAGAGGTTGGGATGCACAGCTAGGTTTGTAAGACCCCTAGTTCATAGGTTCATATGCAGGTACTAGGCTATCTGCCCGAAGGCATTTATAAGCCTAGCCGGAATGTGTTGGCTTTTGTCACCCCCTTAGATTAGTTCCCTGTGCCTCTGTTTCCCATCCACTCGTAAAGGTTTCTCTTGAGAGGGTTAGCAAAGAGCTCTGCCTAATGTAGATTGGAATCTTGTTCCAGAGCATGGGAAGTCTCTGGGACAGGAATCTGTCCCTCCAGCACATCCTATTTACTGTTGTGGTGAGGTTTAGATCCCTGGAGCATGTGGCTTGAGGGGATATTGTTTTCTTTAGTTGGAGCATGTCCATCAATTCTGGGTTGGACATGGCCTTGTATGTCAGGCAGAGATCACCTCTGAGTAGGCAGTATGCAACCGAGTACAGCTGGAGTTTCTTCAGTCAAGCTGCATAGGGCATCTGCTTAAGGCCAGTGATCCTCTTGGTGAGGAACTTCTGTGGACTTTCCAGTTGTTGTAGGTGTCTTGTAAGGTACATCCTAAACGGGGCATTGTACTCTATGATGGGGCTGATGAGTGATGCGTAGAGGGGCCCAATGACCTCTTTTTATCTGGATGCAAACCCTTTTGTGATTAGGTGGGCCACATAGAAGGATTTTCTAACCACTTTGGCAATGTGATTATCAAAGGAGAGGTTACTATCTACTTGGGTCCCCATATCCCTTATTACGTCTTCCGTGCTTAGGGGGCTACCACCTATGTGGTAGTTTGTGGGTACTTTGTTTTTCCAAAGGGGATGGCTATGCACTTTCTGGCATTTAGCTTGAGGCCATGGTTTTGACACTAGGTATCTGTCTCAGTGAGACCCTTTTGGAGGATGTCTGTGTCAGCAGGAGAGTCAATTATAGCCCCTAGTTTGCAATTGTCTGTGAACTTGGTCAGCCATAGTCCTCCTGTGCTTGCCTGTACCTCTGAGAAGTATATGCCGTACAGGAGGGGTCCTAGGACTGAGCCCTGGGGAATGCCACTTGTAACCAGTTTAGAGTCAGACCTAGCTCCTGCAACTCTTACCATGTGGGTTCTGTCCATGAGTCATTTGGCAACCCATCTTGTGACGTAGGGGTTTATGTTCAGGCTGGTGAGCTTGTCTATAATACCTGAGTGGGGAATGGTGTTAAAGGCCTATGTGAGGTCTAGGTAGGCTGTGTGGACCACCTTTCCCTTGTCTATAGCCTTGGCAACTGTCTCAAAGAAGTACACCAGGTTTAGGAGGCATGATCTGCCCTTAACAAAGCCACACTGGGTAGGGCCAGTGTTTGGAGGTTTCCAATGTCTCTGTTAATGAGATCCAAGATGATGAGCTCCATAGCTTTGCAGACCAAGCTAGTCAGGCTTATAGGGTGATAGTTCCCGGGGTCTGTTGTGGCTCCACCTTTGTGGAGAGGAATAACCATTGCTGTGTGCCACACTGTGGGCATGTAGCCTGTGGAGAGGCTGAGTTTAAACAGTGTGTTTAGGTGAGGGGTTAGTTCATCTTTGAGCTCGTGTAGGACGCAGCCTGGGACACCATCCGGTCCCATTGATGTTGTGTTTTTGGCTTTGGAGAGGGCTGTTTTAACCTGAGTGTCTGTGATTTCAGGGGCACTACATTCTTCTGGTATAGTTATGGGCCCTTTTGAGGGTGAGAGGGGGTTAAAGTCTGCACTGAACCTGTCTGCCAGGATGTTGGCTATATCAGTCGGTTCAGTGTATTTTGTGCCATTCTGCACTAACTCTGGGCAGATCTGAGAACTGCCACTTAGATTCTTGACATAGCTAAAGAATGCCTTGTGGTTATCTTTGGAGTCCATGTCAATTTTTCTTTCGAAGCTAGCCTTGGATGATTTTATGAGGGAATGTAGTTTCTTGCTGATACTGATCAGGGATGTCTTCCCTTCTTGGGATTTTACCCTTTTCTGTACTAGTTTCCTCCTTCTATTGTATAGCTTGTTTATGGCAGGGGTCCACCAGACTGGTTTCCTTTTCTTGGAGGGGTGAGTGTTGGTTTTGTTTGGGATAGCACAATCCATGCATTCTTGTAGGTGCCCATAGAGTGCATTAGTAAAGGATTTTACAACTTGGATAGCATTATCCTTTAGCATGGGGGCTTTGAAACTTCCGACCTGGGTCTTAAGTAACGTGAAGTTTGCTTTTGAAAAGTTTTTCATGGTGGTTTCTTTGACTGGGGATAGTGGCGGAATGTGGATATCCAGAGTGATTAGTTTATGGTCAGATCTAACCAGCAAGGGGTTGACCTCCAGTGTGGAACACCAGTCGCCCATGTTGGTGATGACCACGTCCAATATGTTGTCACCTCTGGTGGGAGTGTTGACCAGTTGATCCAGGGTGTTTGAGTTTATAAATTCTAGGAAATGTGGAGCAAGGGAGTACGTACTTGAGTAGTTCTCCCAGTTAATGTTTGGGTAATTGAAATCACCCACTATCAGGGTGTTTGGTAGGACCTTTATGTTTCCCAGTGTTTCCAAGAATGCGGAGTGGGGGTCCTGGGACATGGTGTGTGATCTGTAGCAAACTATAATTTGAATAGCAGCTTTGCCCATTGTTAGTTGCATGTAGATGATCTCTGAAGCATCGTGCTGTGCCACTAACCTGGAGGTGTGGGTATCCCTGATGAATATGGATACTCCCCTGCCTTTTGTATTTCGGTCCGGGTTTTATGGCTGAAATGTATGGTAAGAGTTGTAGCCTGGTAGTGTTGGGGTGCTCTCTGGAGCCTTAAACCAGGTTTCTGTTACTGCACATATATCGATTTTCTCCATACTGAGGAGTGCCTCAAGGGCATACATTTTGAGGCTTAGACTTCTGGCATTGAGAAGCATTACCCTCAGTTTTTTGCTAATTGTGCTATTTTCGGTGGTGGGTTTGTCTTTTGAGCCTTGCCTAAAAAAGGCATTATGGGGGTGGCAAGTATTCAAAAGCCTAAGGGTGACAGTTGCAAGCCATCTCTAGCAAAGCAGCGTGGCTTGTCGAGCATGTCATCCCAGGCTGACAGACACTGGATCCCCTGTGAATGACACCAGAAGCTTAGCCAATTGTTGAAATTGATAATTTTTTTCTCTATACCGTGGTATCATTCTTGGCAAGGGCAGGATGCTACTCAGGGTCAGGGTCATACTGGCCTGGGCTACATGATCAGAGAGCTCCTCCATGTCTCTTTTCATGTAGTCCAAGGAGGTATGGCTCAGGTCATTCACACCAACATGGACAATGACAGAGTCATATTTGTACTTGTTCTGGCGTGACCTGAGTGCTTGTGTTATGGGGCAGATCCTGGCACCCGACAGGCAACTAACAGTAACCTTCTCCTTGTTCAGCCTAGTGAGTGGGACATCAATGTGCCTGACTATAGAGTCACCTATTACTAGTGTGTTGTGTATGTTATTTTGCCTTAAGGGCTTAGTGGTAGTTTGCCTAGAAACAACCTATGAACTGTTCAACCTGTTACTAAAGATTGAATGCACCCACCATCAACACACAAAATATCTACATAATAATGTCAAAAACACTCATATCTACAAGCAGCTACATATATTATCAGTAACAGCCATGGTGCATGCAAAATTTAAAGTTAAAAAACAAACAAAAGCATTGTTTTTTGCAGAGAGGCTAATCCGCACTCTACACCACCTGCTAATTATATATACTAACTCTGAGATTACACAAACTCGGAGAAAGAGCATATCCCCCAACCCCGAGAAATGTGCAGTCTTAGACATGTCGACCTGCAACTTAGCCTTTCATAAGTCGATGATTCTCACCAAGGGAAAGTGACTAGGCTTAAAATGGCCCTCAAACACAGCTTGCTTTCTGCTTACCTATGAACAATAAATGATGGAAACACATCAAAAATTTCACTGGTAATTCTTTTCAGCTAAAGTGAAAACATCAACAAGTTATTGTAAATGTAAAGAAACATGTTACATTTGCAATCCCAAAAAATACTGAAAACTTTGCTTTGGTCCCAACCCCTTGGAAATTAAATTAACTCCATTGTTACACAGCAGAGGAAGAAACGGGAAAATGCCTGCATTATATTCCACTTGACCTTCTGAATTTAACATGTAATATAATTCGGCCATTTTCACCACCAGTGTAAGCTACCAGAAATAAAGGCATATGATCAATGATTCCCTTCCCAAACTAATATATAAATGTATGGATTCCAATTACAAGAACGAAAGTTCTCAACTTCAAACTTGTAATAGGAAGCCTCACTTACGTGAAAGTTCACTTTAACGAAAGTGAACTTCCGCGAAAGTGCACTTCACCGAAAGTACCACAGCACAGTGGAGGACATCAAAAAACAAGCTATGTCCTCCACTATGGTGCGATACTCATGGACCTTAGGGTTAGGGCATGAGTTAGGGTAAGGGGATAGTTAGTAAAGCTATCTCCTTACCCTAACCCTAAGGTTCGTGACTATCGCACCATAGTGGAGGACATTGCTATGTCCTTCACTGCGCTGCAGTCGTCACGGATCTTAGGGTTAGGGCACGGGTCATGGTAAGGGGATAGACCATGGGGCTATCCCCTTACCATGACCCGTGCCCTAACCCTAAGGTCCGTGAGTACTGCACGGAAGTTCAGTACAATACCTGTTCATTGTACTGAACTTCACGTAAGTGCACTTTCAATTAAGTGCACTTTCGCTGCTGTGTGCATTCCATACTCTATTTTGAAGTAGTGAACCTTACATCTAGTGTATGGAATCCAAATGTATATGTCCGGAAAGAGAGACAGAGATATCTACCTATCTGGTTATCAAACTGACCATTTCCAATATAAGACTGCAAAAAAGATGAAAAAGTAATCCCAAATGCAGACATTAATGAACACAAAAATCCCTGCTACTATGTATATTAAAATAACCAAATAAAACACCTCTCCAGAGAAAAATAGAAAATATATGATATAAATATAAAATGATTTATTCGGGGGGAGGGGCCAAGCCCCTTGCAACCTCCAGTACCACCTAAGACTTAAATATAACAACTCCATCACTGTTACCACAAAGCTACTTCACGGCAAAAACATCTTCATCCAAATCCACTTTCCTACACCAGCACTCAAACCAAAATACACATACATAGACACAGACACACACACACACACACACACACACACACACACACACACACACACACACACACACACACACACACACACACACACACTCACTCGCCTACGTGCAATCACCTAACAAAAACATTCAGTACACATTTATATTTGACCTTAATATCTTCATAGATTTATGCTACTGTATGTAAAGACCACCAGGATCTTTATAAGCCAAGATATGCAGCCCAACCCAGTTTTTGACGCTGAATTCCTTGCATGACTGTATGGTGGGGTATTTTAGTAAGGAGGTAGCTAAGGGTTATTTTGGGGGTATGTTAGTTGGAGATGAATTTACTTACTGTAGACCTCTGTCCATACAGACATGGGGCCAGACCGAGGCTGAATTTTCAATTTCCCATCCAATGATGATAATAATAATAATAATAACAATAATCATAATAATGATAATAATATTATCCATTTGTTAAACAATTAAACCCAGTGGGCACACAGTCTTCTTTCAGGAGAAACCTGGGAACAATGTTTAATTAAGTGACTTACATACAGTAGGTAAATGAGGGCTAAAGGGAATCAAACACTGTACCACAGCAACTACAGTGCACAGCCCTATCCCTCTAAACAAACTAGCTATAGTCAATAATATGTGCAATCAGTATTTTGCACCATATCTAAATACCACACACTTTCGATATTCTCACAGTTTGACTTTATATATGTGTGTGTGTGTGTGTGTGTGTGTGTGTGTGTGTGTGTGTGTGTGTGTGTGTGTGTGTGTGTAAATATTTATTATGTTATGAATATTATATGGTAGTTCTTAATTTAGTTGAAACATCAGTTAGTTGAGAGCTTTTTTGCCAACTTAATTTGGTCTACAAGAAACAATCCTTGTGTGAGATTGCTATAATAAAGGGATTGGGGAATATATCATTTTACGAGTATTGTGTGATCTTGAAATTGTTTTATTTGATTAGTGGGATTGTGTCTTTTTTTGTATTCTTTGAGGTTATGTCTCAGAGCATGCTGTGTGTTCTGTCAATTTCTCTTTATATCGGTCAACATTTTTCATGTCAACTTTCTGTTGTCTCAGTTCTACTCAGTACACAGATGCATATATTGCAATAGCAAGGTGGGACAAGGGAGTTAACCCTGACTCTAACACTAGCCCTAACCATAATTCTAAACCTGCCCCTAACATTAACCCTACACATTGCCTTAAAAAAACAGTATGTAACACTGCCACTAGACAAAACAGACACACACACATGCACCAACAAACATGCACAGCATTAGATCTATCATCGGATCATAGGATCATAGGAGATTAGTAGGCTAATGTCCCCAGGGCCGTTACAAGCCTAGCCAAGTTCAACCTGTGTTCCCAAGGGTGTCTGGTTGAGGCAGACACTAAAATCAGCACCAATTTCCCCTATCCAAGAGGGACACTGGTGGAATCCCCAGGGTGAATTTCCAGTTACCCATCCAATTGTCCATATTATCCTTAAATAGGGCCAATGAGGGGCTTTGTTTAACATGAATAGGAAACTTGTTCCAAATGTGGGGCAACCTCTGTGAGGTGAATCTGTCTCTCCAGCAAGTTCTATTTATGTCACATACCAGGTTAAGGTCCTTTGAGTCAGTGATCTGTGTGCCATTTGACTTGCATATGTGCAGCATTTCCATTAAGCTGGGCCAGAGATTGCTCTATATGCAAGGCACAGATCACCTCTGACCAGTCTGTATGGCAGAGAGTAAAGTGACAATAATTTCAGTCTGTCCACATAAGACAGATCTTGAAGACCTTGTATTTTCTTCATAAGTGATCGCCATTTGCTGCAGGTGTTTGGAAAGGAACATTGTACTCTTATTATTGGCCTGATGAAAGAAGAGTACAGGGGGTTATAATCTCTTTTTATTGGAGGCAGTGCCTTTACTTATGAGATGAATAATATAAAATACCCTTCTTACCACTGTGGAGACATGGTGATTGAAGTTAAGGTTGCTGTTGACCTGTGTGCCCAGATCTCTCACCACTGACTGTGTGCTTAGGGTATTGCTATTGATGTGGTAGTTTGTAGGAACATCACCCTTGCCGATGGGGATGATAATGCATTTTTTTTTGCATTAAGTTTAAGACCATGACTTTGGCACGAGTCATTTGTCTGCATATGACCATCTTGCAGGATGTTGATATCACTAAGGGTTTCAATGATTGCTCCCAGTTTGCAGTCATCAGCCAACTTTGTCAGCCACAGTCCTTTAGTTTTAGCCTGTACTTCAGAGAAGTAAATTCCAAACAATAGGGGTTCCAGAACCAATCCCTGTGGAACACCACTGGTTATGGGTCTGCTGGAGGAGGTGGAGTCCCCTAATTTGACCATACTGAGTTCTATCAGTGAGACAGTTTGCAACTCACCTGACAATATGTGAGTTGATATCCAGATGGGTGAGTTTATCAATGATGCCAGAGTAGAGGATTGTGTCAAAGACCTTGGCTAAATCTAGGTAGGCCATATGCACAGATTTGCCCTTGTCTAAGGCTTTGGTGACTGTCTCAAATAAGTCCATATTTAACAGGCTTGATCTCCCTTTGACAAAGCCAAACTGGTTGGGATTGAGGATTTGGAGATTTCCTATATCTTTGCTAATAAGATCCATGATGATTTGTTCCATGGCCTTGCAGATAAGGCTGGTCAGGCTAATGGGTCTGTAGTTCCTAGGGTTTGTGGATGCACCCCCTTTGTACAAAGGGATAACGGTAGCTGTTTCCTTTCCCTGGGAAGAAGCCAGTGCTTAGGCTGTGATTGAAAAGTATGCCAAATGGTGTTGCTAATTCCTCTTTTAACCCATGTAGAACACAGCCTAGGATGTTGTCTGGTCCCATAGACACTAAATTTTTTGCCTTGGAGGGGGCATTTAAGACCTGATCCTCAGACATACTAGGTGGGGGACAGGTGTTAGGGATACTTTGGGGTATATGTAGCGGGGACAGGGGAGTGAAGTTTTTACTGAACCTGTCAGCCAGCAGGTTTGCTATATCCACAGGTTTTGTATATATAGTACCATTAACTACAAGTTCAGTCCATATCTGGGCCTTAACTTTGAGGTTACAGATGTAGCTAAAGAACACCTTGTGATTATCCTTAGTTAGGGAAGCAAATTTGGATTCATAGTTAGTTTTGGAGAACTTTATTAGGAGTCTTATTTGCTTGTTTTAAGTTGAGGAGGGAGTGTGTCCAGTTTTGAGACCTTTCCTTCCTACTCTTAGACAGCAATTTATTTCTCCTATTGTATAGCCTATTAATGGCAGCTGTCCAACAGGCAGGTTTGTTTTCCCTTGAAGAGCTTGCTTTGGTTCTCTCAGGTACAGTAGAGTCAATGCAATTGTACAGGTGGTCATATAAAACACTGGTGTATAACTCAACATATGTGTCTGTTCTATCAGTGGGAGAAGGGACTATGAAGCTATGTATGCTGTTACATAAGAGGTTGCAATTGGCCTTGCAGAGTTTAGGCATTGCTAAAGGGGGGTCTTGTGTTATAGTTACTTCTAGCAAGACTGATTTGTGGTCAAATCTCACCAGGGATGGCCACACACTGGGGATGGTGCATCAGTCCCCATGTAAATGAGCACCAGTTCCAGGATGTTTGAGACCCTTGTGGGTGCATCAACCAGTTGGTCCAGGGCATTGGAGTTAACAAAGTCCAGGAATCTTTGGGTACATGAGTTAGAACATCAATGGATGGATAATTAATGTTACACAAAACCAGGGTGTTTGGTTGTATCTTGACTGAGTCAAGTAGGTCCAAGTAGGCTAAGTGGATATCCTGCTTCATGGAGGGGGTCCTATAGCTGGCAATGATCTGAAGACGGGTTTTACCTGCAGTCAATTGCACCTCAAGTAATTCAAGGGAATCGGGCTGTTTAACCAATCTAGAGGTGTATTTATCTTTAATGAATATTGATATACCACCTCCCCTTACATAACCCATACTCTAACCCATGACCACAAACACTTGCACAAACACCAGGTATATATGCCTTTACCTAACCCATATTCTTACTGTAACCCACAAATACTCAGACCTAGCATCACCCCTAATACAAACAGTTGATAGCATGGAGGTTACTCAAAAAAGCTAACAGTTCATTCTACTGAGCAAATAAATATTTGACAAAATGAACTGTACGTATATATATATATATATATATATATATATATATATATATATATATATATATATATATATAAAACACATTGATTACAAAGCAGCCTCTGCATCCCCTATGTGAGGGGATATGCCAGCTCATCCCCTGCTAATATATATATATATATATATATATATATATATATATATATATATATATATATATAGCAACAATGAGATCACACAACAGCAGAAAAAGGGTAAATTCCCACTCCCTGCTGTTTCACAACCTCCCATAACATAATACTGACAGAAGTGATCATATGATTATTTGATCACTTCTGCCGGCATTACAGATGTTTGATATGATTGTTCAACTATATGGAGTGTGCCTATATGGATATATGATGTATTTATAGGAACAAGGAATGACTTTTGTAATGAATGGTGAAGCCATGTATCAGAAACCTAAATTTCCTAATTTTACTTTACAAAATGTTTTATATGACACAAACAAGACCCCTGGTGCATTCCTTAATTCCCTTTTCTCCCTCTTTTTTATTCTGAGTAACTGTTGCACTGTGGTGATTGTGTTTTTGACAACAGATTTCTGTACTTCTTGGGCAAGTAGTTATGTTTGCAGCTTTGTTTTAGTTTCAGTAGCACTTTGCTAGTACATTTTTTCTTTGTGGCTGTTGGGGGATATGAATGCATCAAGACAGTAACTAACTATTTTGTACGAATGCACAAATTATAAGCCATTGCCAAGTGGGTCAATAGCAGGGAGGGGTGGATTATACAAATTTGTGTGATGTATCAAACAGTATTGTCTTTGCCTTTCACTGAATTATCTGTGAGGTAATTGTCATTTTGTTTTGAACTAATGTTTATTTTTTCCCCAGTGAGCTTACTAGGACAAGGTCATCAATATCAAAATCAGGTCTAATGAAATTACATTAATTCTCAACTCCTAATGTAGCCTGGTTACATTTACAATAAATATATAAATAGTAAACTCCCTCAGAATCTCATAACAATTGCTTATGAGTAGGTAATAAAACATAGTAAGGAACAAATATTGTATTATTTTATAAAAAAATATGTGCAGAAGATTGACCTTATACCTCTACTCTGTTTCATACAGACTCCTCAGAAGTGACTTCTGTCTAGCATACAAGGCGATGATCCTAAGATAAATAAAATCACTATATCATCATAACTCTTATGAGTAAGTCTAGTAGAATAAATTTGTTTTTTGGACCTCTTTGTGAGACTGAAGGAAGGCTTAGATTTTAGCCAGTAGGACAATGCATTCCTCAGGTAATGTGTATAATAAACAACATAATTTAGAAGAGAAGACTCCATGCATTATTTAGGAATTGCAAGCTTTGGACAAAGTGCACCAAGTGTTATCTAGGTATCATGGTCTTAGACCAAAGTGCTCCAATGATTGTCTAGGAATAGCTAATACCAGCTGCTTTTTTAGGGTTACTGAACATCTTCCATGCAGAAATTTACAGGTAAAAATTAAAACCGTAAATTCATAGTGTTGCCCACTCACACCTAATGCAGATGAAGTAAAATAATGGTTCTTTGGGTGTAACACTACAGTCTAATGACTGAATGTGTCACTGTATTTTGAATTACATGCTAACATCCCCTCTGACCACTATCCATTCTCAGGTAAAGAACATTGCAATAATCCAAAAATGAAAAGGCTAAGACTCTCCTGATGTTATGAGATGCTCTCAGACAGTGTTTCTTATGGAAGATAAAGACTATTTGACAACAACAATTGCCTCTTCCTCTAGTAATAGCTTATCATTAAGAATCAGAGTAAAATTCCACACTCAGACAAGAAACTCCAACTTATTACTCACTTAGATGATGATCAGGTTAACTTACAGATCACTGCAGGATCTAAAGGCATGGTGAATTGCCATTTCCTTAGTCTTATATGGGTTCATGGACTGTAGACCAAACGATGACTACTTCACTTCCATCATGGAAGGCATCGAGACTTCCTTCAAGTATAGTCAGAAAAGCCACTAATTTCTGAGGGAAGGAACAGTATAATGTGGTATTATCTACACATAAATGATACCACAAATACCTCCCATGAATGAAGATTTTTAGCCGTAGCCTATATAGTTTAAACAACAAGGGATCATGGTAGAGTACGAAGCTGCAAGGAACTGCTACAGCAAACTTAGCGGCTTACAAAATAATTTATTCCAAAGAATACCCTCTGCATCTTGTCTTGAAATATAAAAAATAAACTACACAGTGGGCAGTGAAGGACAAGTCACATTGCCTATGGTTCCCATATCTGGCACACAAGCTCACTCTATGGCCTTTTCCTACATGGTAGGATGCACCTTGCTGTCAAGTGTAAATGTTATGTGTTATAATCTAAGTATTTATTTTTTTAGAATGCACTGCTTTTTAATAAACCACCCTTCCTTTTTATGTTCTTCCTTTTTCTCATCATTTTTTGTCTTTTGCATATAATACAGGCATTCCTGGAACCCTAGCTAATGACCCATGTGAGGAACCAGATGGGAGCAGTAGAACAAAGGTATAACACAACTCTGTCTCAGATATGAGTAGTCCTTGATAAAGTCTTTGGTCTGCTGAAAGCCCATTTCTGTTACCTGGATGAGTCTGGGGGTACCCCTCAGTATGACCCCACTACTGCATGCTGAATGTTTACCATATGTTGCATTCTGCACAATATGCGCATGCACCGGTTTGGTGGAGAATTGCCCCAAGATGTCTCTACAGTGTCTAGTACAGATCCCACAGTGACTGCTGGCAGCCTTGGTAAAGAACCCCATGTGTCAGGTTTGTGCACAGTATATGGCTGTATAGGTAAAGAGGTGACATCTAGTCAATGACTGTAGACTATTACATTCAGGTTAGTGTTTCCTCATAATAAAAAAACACATAGACTATAACTGATGCATGCAGTGCTATGAGTGGGCTATGCTGTGTGGTGCATGGTCTATACTTCACTGTTCATCAAACTGTCACTCTTATCTTTAAATATTTTTTCTACGATAGAGTTATTCACATAGTATTTACATTTACTGTTTAGTCTTAAGCCTGATGAGATCTGTGTCGTGAATGGAATGGGTATCATACAAGGTAAAAGTACATTATGCACAGTTTTGCTGAATGTGTTTTGTTTACAGACTCTCATTACATATAAATGCACAGCTTCTGTTATACAGTTCATTAAAGTAAAATTGGTATTGCATTACCTGACTGAATATCTGGCACAAATTGTGTATCTTTAAAGATTTACTGCTGCTCTATTCCATTTGCATTTTTAGTAGTTGCACTGAAAAGTAAATGCATGGCATTACTTTGTTTTATGATATAATTTTTCTGCACTTGTGTTTCTGATAAAGAAGACATATTTTTCTGTGATGATAATGCACATCAGAGTAATTCATTCTGTTATAGACACCATCCCTTGTGTCATCACAAATAATAGCAATCATTCGTGCAGTGCTGAGGGTGAAGTGGCAGCAGTGCTAGTGTTGATGGCAGGATGACTGTTAGACACCTAATTTCTTCAGCTGTGTATTACTCTGTTACTAGTATACATTATCTCATTCTTCTTTTTCTTCAACCCCTATTTATTTTTTTTTTTTTTTTTTATTTATATATATATGAGGTTAAGGTTACTCATTTGACAATTATTGAATGAATGCCCTCATAATAATTAATTAATGTACTGTAAATAACCCTGCACTCCTTCTTACAATTTATTTTATTTATTTTATTTTGTTGTAAGCAGTACCATTACTTAACTTAAACATGCATGCTGATGAGAAACCTAAAGATTGTTGTATTGAACATTGTGTCCTTCTCCCCTTCCCTGTTACATTTATTTATTTATTTATTTATTTATACATTGCCTCTGACCTTAAACAGTGACATTAGTCTACTGAAATGCATGCTGTTAAACTGAGACATGTGATGTTTTCATTTCCTGCAGTGGTAACACTCAGTTATAGTAGTTGAAGGCCAAATATGCCATACAGAGTGTCCCATGAAGATAGTGTGGTTGATGGTGTCCATTATTATGAGGTAGTGTTATCATATCAGCTTGACACTGACTTGTTGCAAAGACATGATCTACTGGATGGTTGGGCTCTCCACAGACACTGATCTCACACTCCTTGATGCACCCCCTTTTGAGTTCAAGAGTGTACTTGACTAATTTTGACACAAGACTTGCTTGAATGCTTATATCTTAAGTATAGTACCCTACATCCACACATTATTGTAACAACCTTACCACACTGCACACACCGGTCACTTTCCTAACACACACACCTATGTCCTCACAACTACACTCAGTGTGATGACATCCTCCTGTGTAATGCTGGATGACTACATATTAATCTGTCTGTGTGTGTGATCTTACACATTATGGTGACACTCATACAAATCCATACATATCTCTCTACCCTCATATTGACATACTGATCATCCTCTCTTATGCCATGACATTCCAAATCACATGCTCATCTATTGTCTGTGGCAGTACAAGCTTCACACATCTGTGATCACCTATTTATAGTATATATATATATATATATATATCTGGTAACTGTTTTGTGTTGATGCGTGAACCTAAAAACACAAGTACTTATTTGACATGTGTGATTCGGTGAAAGTATACAGTGCCGAGACTGCTGTCCTCCAGACAGTAGGACTCCCTGCATGGCCATGTTTGTAATGCTTGACCAGTGTATGGTTTGTTTTATCCACACTTTGTTGCTCTCAATGTTACTGTATCATTTTTAATTCAGAAGCAGCAGATCAATGTTCCATTTTTTTTATTGTTTTCATCAGCACATAAGACCACAGTTTTAAATAGAGGACTACATACACACTACACACAACACACACACACACACACACACACACACACACACACACACACACACACACACACACACACACACACACACACACACACACACACACACACATATATATATATTATATATATATAAATATATATAATATATATATAACGTGGTCTGACTGACTTGACATTAAACACATTTGTTCTATTCGACACCCAATTCAATTATATTGATTTGTCTTGCATTTTTGTGACATTGACTTTTTTTGATTTTTTTCACCTGGTGAATTACTGTTTGTGGTTTTATTGGTTTTCTTTCAGGACTGACTTGCTTGCAAATGATTAGATTAACTTAAAGTGCAGTGTATAGCATTTCTACATGTGGGTTTGTATTGTTACATAGTTATAATAGTATGTATAGTAATTCTACACTCTTTTTATGGAAGTATCCAAAGTAATTTAGCAAAGCATTTTGTTGCTCCCAAACTAGAACGCAGCGTGTAGAGCATCAAGGCAAATTAACGGTGAGTGTAGTATATATCCCCATACTAGTCTAGAAGTTGGCTGAGTACATATAATTAGGTCAAAAGTTTAAGGCAAGAGGGTTGAGAAGTAGTTTAGTACAAAGTTTTAAGTAAGTAGTTTTAAGTTCTGAGGTGGTCACCCAACTTCTGTTTAAAGTTTGCTTGGTTGGCTTTCAAGATTGTTTAGCATTGGGAGCTGTGGAGATGAGCATTCTTTCAAGAATGAGTCAGTCAAATGAATGAGTCAGTCAGTCAAAATGAAATTAAGTTCAGTGGTGTCAAGTAAAAAGTTATGTCAGTACCAGTATTATGTAGAGTAATATACATATAGATACATATACATACATGTGGTTACAAAATTGCATTAATTTATTTTTTCTGTGTATTTGTACATCTATTTCATACATACAGATAAATACATACATGCATTTGCATATGCACATACTTGCACATAGCTGCATTTATTTAAAATATCTTTCTAGATTATTACTATACTATTATCCAAAACAAAATAAAAGTAAAAATAATAAAAAAAGAACTCATATAATCATTATATAACCTACTAAACCTGCCCTATATAAAAAACCTGCTAATAATAATCATATCATGCCTGCAGTATATTACACACATATTACTATGGCTTGAGTGATGGCTGATGCCTGTCAGAGATTAAGGTGATTAACATCAGACCTTCTCACTTATCAGCATTTGAGCTTGCCAGCACATTTGATTTTTTCCTTTTTTCTGCAGATCTGCTTGCAAGAGATGGATCAACATCCTTATCAGACCAGCTTGGAGATCAAATTTATTTGTTCAGGTCCTGCAAGTTTTTAGAAGTGCCATTACCAAAGTGAGGAATATAATGTAGGGTTGTGGATCAGACAGTGAAAACAACAGCACCTGAGGTGTGACATCATTATACCCAACCCATGAGCATGTAGGAGTTTACCCATGGACGTGATATTTTTGTCAAGTTAGGTTTACCAATTGCATTTTCTGAAAGTGACATGGCTATGTTCATCTGTCAGTATCTATATAGATTTAGACAGCTATCTATATAGATATAGCTATCTATATAGATAGATTTCTATATCTATCTGTATATATATATACATAGTTGGAAGTATATAAAAATCTTGGAACAACCTCATGTTGATCAAGGTGAAATGCAGTAATGGTTAAGAAGAACTGAATTTAAATAAAAAGATGAAAGGTTGATATTGGCAGCCTAAGATAGTGGACTATGTATGGATCGATTTACAAAGTGCATTGCACATAGGTTCATAGGTTCATAGGAGGTTACTAGGCTAGCGGCCCTAGAGCCTTTATAAGCCTAGCCTTGTTAATCCCAAGTATCCCCATTTGCTCTTTTTGGGGAGTTCGCAGAACAAATTTATGCACAGAGTGGGTCTCTGATCAACACAGGCTACCCCTGTCCATGAAGAAGATGGGTGCCACTTAGGGGCAAATTTGTAGTCTCCCATCCGATTATGCATTTGAATAAGGTCAGCGAGGAGTTCTGTTTTACATGAATAGGAAGTCTATCCCAGAAAAGAGGCAGTCTCTGGGAGACATATCTGTCTCTCCAGCATGTTCTGTTAATGCCACAAGTTAGGCTGAAATCCCTAGAGCAAGTGACAGCATTTCCATTAGGGCAGGGTTGAAGATTGCCCTATAGGCCAGGCACAAGTCACTTCTCAGCAACCTGTAAGATACAGAATAAAGTGACAGGGCATTTGGCCTGTCCATGTAAATCATGGTTTGGAGTCCTTGTATTTTCTTAGTGAGAAACCTCTAAGGTCACTCCAGCTGCTGCAGGTGTCTGGTGAGGTACATGAAAAAGGGTGTGTTATAGTCTATTAATGGTTTAATGACAGACAAGTACAGTGGAGTTATAACATCCCTTGACCTGGATGCTATGCCCATGCTTATGAGGTGCACTACATAGAAGTCTTTTTTACCACTGTGGAAACGTGCTGGTCAAAATTCAGATTGCTATCAACCTGTGTTCCCAAGTCTCACACCACTGTGTTGGAACTCATCCTGGTTGGATCATTTGCTTGTGGTCATTGTAAAGCATGTAGTTAAATTATTATAAAACGTTTTAGCTATATTTTTATAAGTGAATGTGTAAACTGCAGTGGTCATGTAAATGTCTTATGTAAAACATATTAGCAATTGTTATGGAGCTTTTCTCCCCGGGCCTCTGCTGAAAATGGACAGCTCTGTCCAGTCGGACCTCCCTGGTAAACAAATGTAAAGTAAAATAAAATAAATGAATAGTAAGATAAGGAACATTTCTGGTTCTTTTATTAATGGATGTAGGTTTGTATCTAGGAGTAGATTTAGTTGAATTAATTTGGGGTGATTTATACAGTGGGTTGTGGATGCAGTGATGTAAGGTGGTACATAGGACAGACCAAGAGAGTAAAGTTAGAATATTGGAACATTTGGGTGACATACGGAACAATAACAAGTAAAGTCCTGTGGGTGAACATTTTATACACTCAGGTTCTGATAAATCTTTCTTTTTTAGTGTTTTAGCTCAGCCAATGTTGTACAGAGGAGGGGATTTCAAGAGAAAATGAAATAATTTCAAAAGTAAAATTATTTAAAATTATAGGGCACTTTATCCTAAAGGCCTTAATCTTGAAATTAATTTAATTTGAATATGTGTTTAATTTATGTTTTACAAGACATGTTTTATTTTGGGTTTTTTTGTTTTTGTTTTTTTTTGGTGCATTTAACATTTGTTGACCGGGAATGTCCGACTAGGTTCCACAGAGCCTGTTTTCAGCGGAGGCACGGGGAGAAACGCTCCAGATATATATACATATATTGGTTAGAAATTATTTATTGCACAGTGCACTTTAAGGAAATTAATTAGTATGTTATGAATTAATGTAATTGGGGGTGTTTCTGGGTATAAATTGTGCATCTATCTGAATTGTATTTATCCTTTGAAGGCAAATGGCCGAGGTACCGGATGTTATAGTCTGAAACTGATGTCATGGTCTGAAACTAAAGGCTTTTTGATCACTGAACGTTCATCAGTGTGTTTATTTATTTTGCTTATTTTATTGGTGTTCATGATTAATGCACATTCCAGGGCCAAAAACACTGCATCGATGGGGCCTGATAAAATTCCAAGATATTTAATAAATAGCATGAAACATGACCTCTCTGGTGCCACTTGAATCACTTTTCAACTGGAGCCTTCAGTCAGATTTAGTGCCCAAGGAATGGAAGATGGCTATAGTCATTCTCCTGCACAAAGGAGGTCCAACTATTGATCCATTTATCTGAGTAACTACATGCCCATAAGTCTTACCAGCCTCATATGTAAGGCCATGGAAAGAATAATCATCGACATGATAATTGAAGAAATAGCTAACCTGCAAATCTTGGACCCATCACAGTTCAGCTTTCAAGAAAGGTCATGCCTATTAAATCTGTTGGACTTTTTTGAGAGGGTCTCCAAAGCACAACTTACTTTGACCTGACCAAGGCTTTTGATGCAATACCAACTGAGGTATTATAAACAAGTGCACTAATTTAGGTATAAACCTTCTGTCACCCACTGGCTAGCCAACTAGCTCACTGATAGGACCCAGGAAGCCAAAATAGGTGAAGCCATCTCCATCAAGAGGCCAGTCACTAGCAGAGCTCCCCAGGGCTCGATACTGGGCCCACTCCTGTATGGCACCTATTGCTCTGAAATGGAAGCAAATGCTGAAGATTTATGGCTGGCTAAGTTTGTAGATGATTGCAAGCTGGGGGTTATCATCAACTCTCCTGCAGACACCAGCATTCTTTAAGAAGCTCTACTTCTGATTAACAAATGGTGCCAAAGCCATGGTGTTAAACTCAGTACTGGGAAATCAACCATCCTGGCTAATTACCATGTTGGTAATACACCCCTAAGAGTAGACCCAGTGACCAGGGATCTGGGTATGCATGTAGGCAGCAGCCTTACCTTCAACCACCATGTGGTCACAGTGGTGAGGAAGTCTTTTTATGCTGCACAACTTATAAGTAAGGGCATGGCGTCTAGGTCCAAAGAGGTCATTATCCCGCTGTACTCCACCTTATCAGACCAATCATAGAGTACAATGCTCCCTTTGGTATGTACCTGATTAGGTATATGCAGCAAATAGAATGACTTCAAAGGTTTCTTACAAAAAGAATACAAGGCATAACAAACCTGCCTTATGAAGAACACCTTGAAGCCCTTTTTTGTCTACTCAGTCTCTTATAGATTTTTGAGGGGTGATCTATGCCTGGCGTACAAGGCATCCTCAAACCCCACACTTAAGAATCTCCTACATATTTGTAAGTCAAAGAGTACCAGAAATACAATTTCTATGGAACTGAATTTTGTCTGTGACTTAAACAGAACATGCTGGAGAGACAGATATGTGTCCCAGAGACTGATGCTGCTATGGAACAAGCTTCCTATCCATGCGAAGCTGAGATTGCCTATTACCCAGTTTAAGCACAACCTAGACAAGTGGATGGGGAATAGGAAATTTACACCAGGCCTGGCACCCATGTCCCTTATGAACAGAGGTAGCTTATAAATGTCTGGCACTCAATGTCCTGTTTGGATGCAGGAAATTATTAATTTTTAGGGAAAACCTGATTAGGCTTAGAAAGGTACTCCCAGGTCATTAGCCTAGTAACAGACTATGAATTTATGAACCTATGAATCTGTATAAGCAGTTAGGTTGGAATTGTGCTGTTGTAGCAATTGTAAGTTAGATTATGAAACCACCTTCCATATGATAACAGCATACAATATTGTAGAATATATGAAAGTTGTTTAGGACAGAGATGCTATCACAGGGTGTCTGTCTAAGCCAAGTTTCATATGCCATTGAAAGCCAAATTATGGTATAAGTTATGCTTTAAGTTGATCTAGTTTGTAGTTTTTATTTTATTTTATAGCATGTGTTCATTTAGAAAATGTTGCAATCTGATGCACTGGAAATGACAGGCTAGGATGTAGAGTTTTGTGTTGTAAAATTAATTGGGGATTTGCTTCATTGTATTGTGGGGTGTATTTTTTATAAATACCATCTAATAAGTTTTGGTTTTGTTTCCTGAAACATATATGGGATTTGTGATGCCCGTGCCCTGGCCCAGCAATCAAGGAGCCTCAATTCTCACCACTAACACCAGAGAGGGCGTCTCATATATGAGGAAAGGATAACAAATACACACAGTAAGGTGCAATTTCAGCATAAGGGCACACAGAGATCACAGTCAGTCTGGGGCTGGTCGCTCCCTTGCTCCCCAGATCCCCAATAAGACTCCCCACTGGCACAGCTATAGGGTCCAGATCTCAGCCTAGCTGGACAAGCTAAAATCTCCAGCACCCTCTCTGTCCAACCAGTTCTTCATTTCCCTACCCAGGTAGCTGACACACACACACTTTGAGATAGGTTTATACAACCACGCAGACACTCCTGGGGAAGGCTGGCACAGGTTCTCCAGCTGTGTTGCTTTTACCCAGAATGTATGGTAGGAATTACTACCACCACCCAGCTAATATTATCAACTACCCAAAGGCCCTTAAAAGGGTGTCCAATTATTACTGTGCAATATTATTATCCAATTGGTAAAGGCCCTTAAAAGGGTGTCCAATTATGACTGTGCAATATTATTATCCAATAGGTAAGTGTGACTAAACAGTCTTAAGGCTTATTAGAGTGACCTGGTACGGGATCCTTATATACATGCAATGTACTATTAGAGCTTAACTTATCTCTACACAAAACAGCCACAGTTAAAAGGTTTTAAAATATTTAATAATAAATAATTAAATCCACAAGCAATACTTTCTACTACACAGTGCTAGTCAAAAGAGTTCAGAGATCACACAGAAATACTTAAAATAAATCAGTAGTACAGTTCTGACATCACAGAAAAACACTTAGTCTAATCTTTATAGTCCTAGCTATTTCTACAAGAAAACACACTTCAAAGATAACTTACTTAAGAGAGCATAAGGCAGTGCTGAGTTGGATATCAAGACAAAAATGCTTAATAATCTCTGGTTCTCACTGTTTAAATTGAAACTGCAATTCTGCTAAAACATTGCATCATCTTTTACACTTTCCTGGTGTTCCCAGGCTGAGAGAAACTGTATTTACATTATTTTATACTTAGAGCAATAAAGGACATTCCACATGTAAATTTTGATCATTAACTTTAGCCTTAAAACAATAGGCAGGAATCCTTCATCTAGCCGGGCTGTAGCTGACTTGTAAACATCAAAGGCAGTGATGAAATAATTTTAATTTCAAAGGACCAACAAGAAATGCTTGACTTAGCTTTCTTTACAGCAGAGGGTAATGTTGCCACATTGTTTTAAGTTCAACATTTCAAAGTATTTACAAATGATAGAATTATGTACCAAATTCGATTTGACTAGGCTGGTGGCCTTCACCCATCTCTACCAGTCTTCATAGGATTTTCCACCTTATACAAATGTTTAGATGTGGTTTGGAATGGAGTGTTTGACTTATGCATGTAAGCAAACATACCATTCTATGGTTGGCACAGAATGTAAATGTATGTATTGTCTATTTTTGTGTAATAGTAACTGTGCAACAGTTTTATAAAGTAAATTAGATGATATCTTTATTGGCATATGCTTCTGAGGGAGTGGTTCATAGGTTCATAGGTGTTTACTAGGCTAACGACCACAAGGGCCTTTTTAAGCCTAGCCATGCATCCCACCTCTCTGACAAGTTCTGATACCCTTGCTAAGTGTAAGCATGGGCTTGGGAGAACCATTTACAGGTTACTTTTTGCATTAGAGACATAGATGCCAAACCAGGGATGAATTTCCAGTTTCCCATCCAATTGTCCAAGTTACGCTTCAATTGGGTTAGGGAGGAACTCTGCTTCACATGGATGGGGAGCCTGTTCCATAGATGGGGTAGTCTCTGGGATATATACCTATCACTCCAGCAGGTCCTACTTATTTCACAGGCACGGTTTAAGTCTTTAGAATGGGTAATTCTGGTGCTGTTTGTTTTGTGGATATCTTTAAGGTACTGGTAGGGAAACAGCAGTAGATTCGGTAGGGCGCTTTTAGATGTAGTACTGAATACAGGCTGTAGAAAAGGGAGATCTGTACAGCTAATTTGAATGCAGGTATACATTTCATAGTTTCA
>NC_056726.1:1826197708-1826245208 GCF_019279795.1 Protopterus annectens | reverse complement strand
CTGCCTGCATGGGTGTCATGAAGTTTGCCACTTCTGCCTTAAAAAGTGTGAAGTTGGCTTTGGAGAAGTTTTTTACGATGGTTTCCTTAATTGGGGGTGGGATGTGGATGTCTAGGCTGATTAGCTTGTGGTCGGATCTGACCAACGAGGAATTGACCTCTGGTGTGGAACACTGGTTTCCCATGTTGGTAATGACCAAGTCTAGGATATTGCTGCCCATGGTGGAGGTGTGAATTAGTTGATCCAAGGCACTGGAATTTATGAATTCTAGAAAACGTTGAGCAAAAGAGTCGGTACATGTGCAGTTTTCCCAGTTAATGGTGGGGTAGTTGAAATCGCCTATTATTAGGGTGTTGGGTTGTACCCTAATACTTTCCAGTGTATCAAGAAATGAGGAGTGGGAATCCTGGGGCATGGTGGGGGGTCTGTAGCAAGCTACAATTTGGATTGTGGTCTTGCCCAGAGTTAGTTGCACTTGGATAATCTCGGATGCATTATGCTGTGCAACTAGCCTGGAGGTGTGGATATCCTTAATGAATATGGACACACCTCCGCCTTTAGTGCTTCATTCTGGGTTAGGTGGCCGAAAGGTATGGTATGAATTGTAGCCTGGTAATGCAGGGGTGCTCTCTGGAGCTTTGAACCAGGCCTCTGTCACTGCACAGATGTCAGTGTTCTCCATTTTAAGGAGTGCCTCGAGTGAGTGCATTTTGAGGTGTAGACTTCTAACACTGAGTAGCATTACCCTCAGATTTTGCTTGCTTGTACCTGTTATGGTGGTGAATTTGTCATTTGAACCTTGCCTAAAAAAGGCACTATAGGGGTGGCAAGAGCCTCAGCCAGTATCCGGACTCCTAAGGGCGACAGGTGCAGGCCATCTCTGGCAAACCATAGTGGTCTGTCGATCATGTCATCCCAGGCAGACAAATACTGGATCCCCTTAGAATGACACCAGAAGCTTAGCCAATTGTTGAAGTCAGTCATTTTGTCCTTGTACTGTGGTATCATTCTGGGTGATGGCAGGATGCTACTCAGGGTTAGGGTCATATCTGCCTGGGATACAAGATCGGAGAGCTCCTCCATGTTTCTTTTCATGTAGTCCAGGGAGGTAAGTCTCAGGTCATTCACACCAACATGGACAATGACAGCGTCATATTTGTACTTATTATGGAGTGACCTGAGTGCATGCGTTATGTGGCAGATCCTGGCACCTGACAGGCAGCTGACAATAACTTTCTCCTTGTTTAGTCTAGTGAGTGGAACATCAGTGTGCCTGACTATAGAGTCACCTATGACTAGAGTGTTGGGTATGTTGTTATGCCTTATGGCCTTTGGTTGAGTGGCATACTGAGTTTGTGGGCTATGTGTCATTTGGGTTGTGTTGGGGGTGGATTTTGCTTGCGTTTATGCTTTGGCTGTCCCTGATGCTTGGGCAGGTTTTTATTGAGAGCCTCCGTAAATGTAGGTGTGTGTTTTGTGTTTCTATGTGTGTGTTTTGGTGGTGTAGGTTTTGAGGGACTATGTGATGAGTGTGGTGTGGTGCAAGTGTTTTCCTTCTCCTCTTGACTCTCTAGTCCAGTCTTGGGTGAAGAGAGCTTTGCTTCCAGTTTGGCTATATAAGTGCATCTCTCACAGGTTGTAGTGTTGGGTGGTAGGAGGAGAGGGTTGTCTGTGTACATTAGGCAATTGCTGCATTGCCCCAAGATGCCCAGATTCATCAGGTAGGCAGGAGAAATCTCTGTCCCACTTGTTTAGTAGTCTGTTTTCACTGGAGACTCCAGGTGGTATTTATACCACTAAGAGAAATTTGGCCAGGGCATTGGGGGACTTTCCCTACTCATTAGGAGAGTCTTCATTGTGGTCCTAGTGCATTGGCAACTGAAATAACAGAGCTCAACAAATCCAAGATGGTGGATAGCACAGAGGTAAATGACAGTGCTGTGGTGGAACTGTTACATGATTCAGAGCAGTTGTTTCAGCAAAACTCATTTGCTTCATCAGAAGCAAATGACTTATGGCATGATGGATGTATTATTACAGCCCTCCAGTCAGGAGGGTTGCGGGATGACATTTCAGGTGAACTGTTAATGCAGAGCAATACAGAGAGTGGAAGAGATCTTTCTTGGGGTGAAATTATGGATAAAATGCATGCAGAGGAATCAGACGTCATTCTAAAAGCAGACAGTCTAAGACAGGAATCATTTATACTAGTGTCAAAAATCAAAGGAAATGTTTTGTTTGAAGACAGAATAAAGAAAAAAATGGGCAGGTATGATATTTGGGATAAACTGATGGTATCATTAGGTGTAAAGGTTCATGAGGTGAGAGCTTGTAAAGATTCATGAGGTGAGAGCTTTTATTCTTATTCATAAACAGACATTTTGTGACATTATATTTGAGGCTGGTTGTGTCATGGAAAGCTTTTTGGGATAGTAAGAAAAGAAAAAGAACTGTAATCCTTGAAATTCATATATGATTAAACATTTCACAGGGAAACAAAAAGATATATATCTGTTCAATTTTGAACTAAAGTGGAAAAAGAGACTTTGAAAAGACATTTAAGTAAACTATATAAAAAAGCTATGGACATTAGTAAAGTTTATGGTAACAAAGGATTATAGACTAGTGGATGGGACTGTCATATTGTACTGAAAATGGAAAAAGAGAAAATTGTTCACATTCATAGTATAAGTGTAGAAGGAAATAAGGGTGTTGTAAAATACTGGAGTCAGCCCAAAACATACCCTTTCTTTGGGAAGGATGATCATTTGGTAAGTTATTGTGATAAAAGGAACTGTTATAATGGTGGAGAAACAGGTCATGATGCAAAAAATGTGAACTAAAATGTTATAATTGTAACAAAATTGGGCATTTATGGATGGGTTGCAATGTAGAGAGAAAGGATGAAGAAGAAGAAAATAAAAGTGCAGAAAATATATGAACAGAAGAAACAGTAGTAACAGAAGATAAAGAGGAAGCCATGAAGCAAGAATAAGCCAAAAATAAAGATAAAGTTAAAGAGAGCAACAAAGCAGAAAATATTATAGAAGCAGGGTCTGAAGTAACTAATGAGGAAGATATTCATTGGAAGATAAAGGGAAATAATACAACTATTAAGAGTAAGAGAGAGAGAAAAAGGTATAAAGTGATTAGTGTAAAAGGAAAAATAAAGGTAATGGATAATGTAAATGATTAACTTTATCTAAAGATATACACTATTCCATTTAGCTACAGCATAGATATAGTGATAACGTTAAGAGTTCTTTCAATAAATGTACAGAAACTATAACTAGAACAATAGGCATCTTAAATTGATGTAGTAGGTATAATGTTGACATAATATTGGAAGATACAAGATTTCTGAGGCAAGAACAGAGATTACAAACAGAAAAGTTTTGGAGAGGACACATAATATGGAACTTGAAAAGAACCATGTTCTGGCATAGCGGTGCTTTGGAGGAAGTGAGTGAAAGTACTGAATGCAAAGCTGGTAATAACGGGAAGAATGACGACTGTCGATCTCAGATCGTATAATCAGGTATATAGAATGATAGCATTCTATATCTATGTTACGAGTAAAGAAAGAGAAAAATGATTTCATGAAATTCTGGATTACATAGTAATAAATATGAATGTAATACTGACAGGAGATTGTAATTGTGCTTGAGAGGAAAATGAAAAAAGAGAGGCAATGATGTTAAGAAAATGTTTGAGGTTATAACTTGAAGATTTAAAGATCTGGAATATTCATTTGTGGATAAACAGTTGTGTATCTAAAACAGCGCTAGATCATTTCATTGTATCACAAGCTTTAAATATTGCTAAAGAAGTGATGCTTGTAAAAGTTTTTTCATATCGTTCAGCCAGATGGATAGATATAAAGGAAAATAAGGAGACGATTAGATTGGAAAATGGAATAAAAAGAAGAAATGAGAACTTATGAATGATAATGGAAAGAAAATAGTTATACAATATGGAAATAGTACATTCCACTGGAGGATGCTATAAAATGGGTCTGAGTCGTGGCTCTCTTTTAGAAAAATAAAAAAAAGTTTCTAGAATGGCAGTTGGATATAAGAAAAGCAGAAAAAAGCAAAGTATAGGACAATGTGTATAGATGTTTTAAATGATTTAGAAAGGAATGATAGAGAATATTTTGTGACAGAATGGAGAGTTTATGAAAAGAATCAAGAGACAATTAAAGAATTACTATTTAAGTAATGCTAGTCCTTGCAAGGAAAAGGAAAAGAGGTATCAGCTTACCGGAGTAGTATAGTTAGAGAAAATACAGCAACCATACCCACAGTAACCACAGCAAAAACTGACAAATCCAAGAAAACCACAGCAAAAACCGAAAAATCCAAGAAGCAACCAAGGGTACAACAAACAGTGAAGTCCTAGCACCAGATCACCAGGTAAATCCCATGTAACTGATAATCACAATTTCAGAGGTCCTTACATAGTTCATAGTTCATAGTTTAGTACTAAGCTAACTGCCCTTCTGAGACATTTTAAGCCTAGCCAATTATCCCTTGTGAGACTCAAACCCTGCACCTTGTGTTTGTAAGGCAAACACCTTAGCCATTAAGCCACCCTCCCAACCCTTAAGCCACCCTCCCAACCCTAATAATGCTCAAACATTGGTTTACAATACTTATTTAGTAAATGCACTTAGTGATTTCATCTCTTTCATATCACAGGACTTCTTCAGAGTAAAATACTGCACAATACATTGATATTATATAACCACTTAAAAACCTGCTTTCTTTTCCTCAACTGCTTCCCAATATTCAACTAAAAGGAATACTACCCTTCTCTACCTGATGATGAGACTGAACAGTGTTAAGTAAAATAAAATACAAAGATGTCACCCCCTTATAACTGCCATCACAGATTTAAAACCATTTTAAATAATTATTGCCATGTTACTAGCTATAAACCAAAATGCAACTAGAATTTCAACATTAACTTTTTTTTACTTGGTATATGAGTAGTTGGACCAATTTAATAGTTCAGTGCCTTCATTTTCAAGTAACAGGAAAGGGATGTAGCCTCATTTAACCTGTAGGGTACTGTAGCATTGGTCTTAAGTTGCCACTCTAGTACCTTACATTCAAGTCATAACTTCCATGGTCCCCCCTGGGGTCCTGGTTCAATGAACAAAATTTGTGCCCATCATTTTTTGAATATGTTTCCATAGGGCATTTCTGGAACGTTTTGGATATTGGGGGAATGGACATTGAAAAACTTGGAATTAAACCAATAATTATTTGTAGATGGGACTGTAATATCAATAATTACTTGGAAACAGGAAGGGTCCCTTAACTACTACAAAGAAATGAAAAAGGATGCTTAAAATGGGGCAGGTGCCCCCAATGTCACTACATTATCAAGACGACTTTGTCACAGTCAAGGGGTTTGGCAAAATAAAATGTCCAAGGAGGTGCAATTGTGGAACTATGATAGCAATATACATTGCCCTATGTAGGAAATATCCCTTCTTTTACATTGGTAAAACTAAGAGGGCATTGAAAGAAAGGATTTATGAGCACCTAAGAGATATTAAAAAACAGGACCCAAAAGTGCCCTATGGAAACATATTCAAAAAAACAATGGGCACAAACTTTGTTATTTTATTATTGAAGAAATGGACCAGGACCTGGGGGGGCATGGAAGTTAAGACACAAATGCAAGGAACTCAAGTACCAACTTAAGACCAACACTACAGGACACTATGGCCTAAATGAGGCTACATCTTTTTCCTGTCACTTGAAAATGAAGGCACTGAACAATTAAACTGGTCCAACTATTCATATGCCAAGTAAAAAAATAATGTTGAAATTATAGTTGCATTTTGGTTTATAGTTAGTAACATGGCAATAATTGTTTAAAATGTTTTTAAATCTGTGATGGTAGTTCTAAGGAGGTGTGTGTGTGTGTGTGTGTGTGTGTGTGTGTGTGTGTGTGTGTGTGTGTGTGTGTGTATGTGCTCGCGCACACATAGGAAGAGAGAAATTTGATATATATCCTTACAATATACCACAATGTATCTCATTTGAAGAGGTAGTTTTATTTTTAATGTGTTGAAATAAAGTTTATTATTTTAACAAAATAAAACTCCTGTGCTGTGTATTCCTTTGAAACTCAGTCAAATACCGGAAGCTTAAAGCTGAATTGTGTTCTTCTATGGGATACAGATCATACTTGATCAAAAAACTGGTTACAGAATTGCTGCCGTGTGCAGAAATAAGACCATCTACAACTAGATGGACTCTTTTTAAACTTCTAATACAAGCTCTGACTTCTTCTGCAATAGTCAAGTCATACTTCATATAAAAAGAGATGATTTCCACAGCAAAGAGACAGCCTGTCTTAATTTATCCTTATCCCAACTGGCACTGCACCTGTTCCATAATCTTCACCCTGCAGGTGGGGAGTCCACATGGAAACTCCAGTGTGTGTGTGTGTGTGTGTGTGTGTGTGTGTGTGTGTGTGTGTGTGTGTGTGTGTGTGTGTGTGTGTGTGTGTGTGTGTGTGTGTGTGTGTGTGTGTGTGTGTGTGTGTCTGAGCCAGGCATGGTTACTTGGGTCACTTGGTCACCAGCTGTTCTGTTCACTACTGAGCACCATCCATAAGCAAAGTTTCAGTGGAGGACCTCATTTTCTCTGTCTTGGGCAAGTTTAGCTTGCACTTTGAAAGATTCATCATGTGGGGGTTAAATTTTTGGATTATTCAATTTCTGCTCGATTCTTCTAGATCAGGTTTACCAAAAATGACCATACAAGGAGAACAAAACTCAAGATAACATAGCTATAAGAATCATAGAGTTGTACCAACTCTTCACCCATGATAAAGTCATGATCCCAGAAGATGATATAAAACTGCATGCCTATTCTTATTTGTTAGAGAGTATTATTTCACTGATCATGTAAAGCATTTGCTTATGTTTTCAGCATGTACATTTTCAAAGAATCGTTGCTGGTCAGTGTGCCTATTATAACTAATGGTAAACAATGCTGGCATTACTGAGCTAAGATTTACCACTAATTATAATAGACACACTGAAGCATTTCATCATGTGATTAAGAAGAACTGGTACATTTGGGAAGAAGCATGAGCATTGAAAGGCTTCCTCCATCTAAATCCAAAGTTTGTTTATAGGAAAGGTGAGAATTTAAAGACAAGGTTGTGCTATAAAGATATTAGAATGAAAGAGAAAATAGTAACACAAACATGTCATAATTGTATCTGTTGCATGTTCATAAATAGAAATTCCTTCTTTTTTCACCCTGCTACAAATACTGAATATAGGTTTACTAGTTATGCAACCTGTAATGCCAATAATGTGTATATTGCTACCTGTATGAAATGTAACTCATTCTATATAGGTAAGACAAATAGAAAACTTAAAGAAAGGATTACTGCATCATACACCTTAGCAGGCAAGGTGGCCAGTGCCATGTGTAAATGTGGTATTCCATAGAAGGAGTCTATGGAAATGACACTCTAGTTGAACTTCCCAGTTATAGTCCTTGCATGGCTGGAGATTCATAGACCCTCAAACTATGCAAATGTGTGGCAGAGCTGGGAGGTAAAGTCTTTAAGTGTGCACTGAATTATTATGGCACATGCCTATGCCTCTTAATAGTGGGAATCTGTGCAGGGAAAAATGGAACTAATTCATCCTGCGCAGATGGATGGAGGTATGTAATGCTGAGTATGAATGTGAGTGTGTGTGTGTGCATGTGTGCGTGTGTGTGTGTGTGCGTGTGCGTGTGCGTGTGTGTGTGCGTGTGTGTGTGTGTGTGTGTGTGTGTGTGTGTGTGTGTGTGTGTGTGTGTGTGTGTGTGTGTCAGGATGAAGGGGGTCAGTGCCTATATGTTCTCCTGTTGTTATCTAAACTACAGAGCAGGTATTAAATGCTCCACAGCACAGTTTTTCCAATTGCACAATGCAGAGATTTACAATCATGCATATTTCCAGGTAATAAGATGCTGTCCTTCAGAGAAGTTTAATGACTATGAATAACTCCTTAGCATTGTAGCACTAATTAGCTCAGCAGCATCAGGGTAACTTGCATTGAAATGTTATTTTCTCTGAATGCTGGCAATTGTAATCAGTTAAATATGATGGCAGTACAAGTCATTTCAAGCATATTACAAATAAAAGATAAAAATATTCAATAAAGACACTTCTTCTTCTTTCGGCTTTTCCTGGTTAGGGGTTGCCACAGCGGATTACCTGTCCGCTCATGATTAGCAGTGGAGTTTTACGGTGTTGAGTTGCCAGCCCAGTGCCCAACCTTCCACAGAAGGCACACACATGCACACACTCACACCTAGGGCCAATTTAGAGTGTCCAATCCACCTACAGCATGTCTTTGGGATGTGGGAGGAAACTGGAGCACCTGGAGGAAACCCACACGACCACAGGGAGGGCATGCAGACTCTGCACAGAAGGCACCCCAGCCAAGGATCGAACCAGAGAACCTCTTGCTGTGAGGTGGCAACACTAACCGCTGCACCACTGTTCAATAAAGACACTCTAAAATAAAAATGCCTGAAGTAAAGAAACAGAAGGAGTAATGTCTCTGGGAAGTGCACTTAATAATAAAGTAGGTGACAAGCCAAAAGAAACAAAAGGGCTAATAACTCTGACTAATCACACTTTGCTAAGAAAATGATTGAATATCACAGATTTTATTATTTAATGTGATTCACATAGTTTTAGTTTTTGTAATTCTTCTACTTTGGCATTTATTTTTTATTCTTATTTTATTTATGTCTGATTACCAGTGTAGATGACTGATCAAAAATGATCAATTGTAATAACATACACATTATAGTCAATGGCTTATAAATGTTTATCATTAAATATTAATGGTTTGAACAATAATATAAAAAGAGCTGGTTTGCTTAAATATATCAAAATGCATAAAGCCCAGATCATCTTTTTACAGGAAACCCATCTATTAAGAAAAGATCTACAAAAATACTCATTCAATGGCTATACCATTCTGGCTGATTCATGTTTTAAGACTAAGAGAAGAGGCACTCTTATTCTATAGAAAAATACTTATACTATGCCAAGAATTATAGATACAATTTCAGATAAAGATGGGATGCTAAGCATGGTTATTTTGGAAATCAATAGGAAGTATTATACTTTGATTAATACATACTGGATACCAGGACTGGGTACTAAATATGTTGACAAATATCTGGACATGATTACTTTAAATGCAAAAGGGAAAATTATAGTAACAGGTGATTTTAACTGCCTATTATCCGGCAATGATACTTCTAAAATGGTAAAATAAAACTAACATCTCAAAACAAGAAGTTAAATGACTTTACAAACCAGATGAACCTTAAAGATATACATGGTCTAGGAGAACATTATTCCTTATTCTATACTCACTATTCATATCAGTTTGGTACACAAACAAACATTTATAAGGTCTTTGTATCAAATAATATATACTCTAAAATAAGTGACATATCTATAATGACTTGTCCATTTTCTGACCATAATGCTATAAACTTTACATTAACTATGCATACAGGTGATTTAAGATTTCTACAGAAAATTCCTGCTTACATAACTAAGTTAAATGACTTTAGGGAATGGATCATGAAAGAAATAGACATGTTTACGGAAACAAATGGTAATGGTGAAGTGACTGATACTATACTATGGGACACCTTTAAAGTTTATATATATGGCAGAATAAAATCTTGGTACCTTAAAAAAGGGAGAGAGTGGGACAAAGAACTTTTAGACTTGCAAAAAAACATAGACAAGATAAAAATGGATGCAAAACCAAATAACAAGATACCACATAATGAAATCACTAAGTTAAATCAAAAATACTTAGAAGTTCTGAATCATAAGGTAGCCAAGTACCTGGAAAATTTTAAATTACAATCTTATACTATAAATCCCAAATATCTACATAAAATAGCAAAAAAATAAACAATCAGAATTTTATTAATGAGATTAAATATAAAAGTGATGGTTCAGTTAAGAGTACCTCTAACTTAATGGGCATATTAGCAGTGTTCAAAAACTACTATAAAGATATAAATAATACACCACATTTGGAGACAGATAATGTACAAAATACTTTTATTCAAGAAAATATAACTAGTAAGGTGTCAATGCAACAAAGTAACATACTAAATAAACTAATAACACTAACAAAACTGAAAGAGAAAATAAAAAATTTAAAAGATAATAAAGCTCCAGTGCTGGATGGAATAATTTCTGAACTATATAAGATTTTTCCTGAATATATAATAAAGAAAATGGTGAGTGCCTTTAGTATGGTTAAGCAAAAATGTGGAAAGTACAAAAAACTGGAAACAGTCAACAACGTAACCATAAAATACAGTCTGTTTCCACAAGCTCAGACTCGAAGCACTGACACTCGAAGATAGTAATAAAATCTCTCTCTTTTATTGAAATACAAATGTTAAGCGCTTTCATCTAAAACACTTAGACTTCCTCAGAACAATGCCTTAAAATATCAATAGGTTTATATATGTTTTATCACCAATCAAATAATTAAATCCAATGTGCATTTAAATAAACAAATAACACTAACAAAACTGAAAGAGAAAATAAAAAATTTAAAAGATAATAAAGCTCCAGTGCTGGATGGAATAATTTCTGAACTATATAAGATTTTTCCTGAATATATAATAAAGAAAATGGTGAGTGCCTTTAGTATGGTTAAGCAAAAATGTATGACACTCCCATCATGGAAATACTCAGTGATCTCCCCCATATTAAAACAAGGTAAGGACCCCAAATCATATGATTCATATAGGGCAATTTCATTATTAAACACTGTTTATAAAATTTTCATGACACTATTAGTTAATAGGATAAAGAAAATATTACCTAATCTAATACATAATGATCAGACAGGGTTCATTCTTCATAGAAAAGTGCAAGATAACATTATTAAATTACGATCATTAATAGACATAGCATGCAAATACAAAAACAACTATTATCAGCCTAGACATAGAAAAGGCTTTTGATTCTATTAGTTGGTCTTATCTACAAAGAATTCTGATTGGTTTTGAATTCTCCTCAGATTTTGTCAACTTATTAATGAAAATTTATAGTGGGGCACAAGTCTTATGTGAAAATCGGATCATCTCTATCCTCACCACTAGAAATCCTCAAAGGAATTAGACAAGGTTGTCCTTTGTCACCATTATTGTTTGCTCTTTCAATGGAACCTTTTGATATATATATATATATATATATATATATATATATATATATATATATATATATATATATATCAGAAACAAGCAAAATATAAAAGGCTTTCAAATTAATAAGGACTATTGTCCTAAGATACAGTTATTTGCTGATATGTTGTTAACATTGGGTGATTTTGATGGTTCTTTGCATGATGTTATAAATACCTTAAGCAAGTCTGAAAGAATTTCAGGGCTTAAATTTAATCATAATAAATCCAAAACATTACTAATCAACAAAAAGCTAAGGGAGAATAGCCTGTTTAATTGGGAGAATGATGTATTAGAATATTTGGGTGTCAGTATAAAGAGTACATGGAAAGAGTCTGTTAAACTTAACTATAATAATTTAATAACCACCATTAGTGAACTAATCAAAAGATAGAATAAAATGTTCTTCACAATGGTGAATAGGCTCTCTTTAATTAAAATGATAATTTTACCTAAAAGTTTGTTTTATATACAGTCATTGATACTACTCCCTTCCAAAAACGTATTTAAAAAATTAGATTCCATGCTACTTAAATTGTTATGCTTCCCCTTAAAACCTAGGATTGCATACAAATGGCACATTAGAGCTTGGAACAGTAATGGGATAGTATTCCCTAGCTTAGATCTTTATTCCAAATCAGTTATAATTAATGTAAGACAGATAATTTATTTTACTCAAGAAGAACATTGGATCACACCTACATATATATATATATATATATATATATATATATATAGCTGGAAAACAATACATGAGATTCCTATAACTGATGTCAGAATTATAGAAAATCAGTTTAAGGAACAATATGGAAAATGTACAGTTCATTGGCTTTTACATTAATTTTGTTTATTTAATAAGAAGTTTGATCATTTTTCTTATGGCATTAATCAAATATTTAATAACTTTAAAAATATAATTGATTGTAACTACATTAAATAATAATTTCTATTTCTTATATTCCCTATAGCATACTCCCCTGATTGCTTAGATTCTTTCAACATCAATGCGATGCAAAAAGTAAAGGAAAATAACTTGCTATTCTGGCATCAGTTTATTGAAAATAAAAGTATTAAACCACTAAACTCTCTTTTATGTAGTTTTGATAATAGTCAAGACAGTCGGTTGTTTATACACTCATTACGGCAGTTTATAAAAAACAAAATGAGAGTATCAATCAACCTAGTGACTGAATCTATACCTAGTTTGGTTCAACTTTTTATTAGGTGTCTTGAAAAGACAGATGATCAATAATTAAGTATCTCACCTATCTATAAGATACTAAGAGAAGACACTCTAAAGTGTGACTCAGATTTTTGGAATTACTATGTAAAGATTAATGGAGAACAAATATCTGATCCAAAAAATTGTTATTGAATTCTACATATGGTACCTCTTCTTCATTATATTGGAGATCGTATACATGGACATTTATGAATAGGAGTTTCTATTCTCCGCATAAAATAAAATCTTACACTCAAAAACAGTGAAAGTAAATCTCAGAAATGTGATAAATTATTAGGGGCCAACTGGGTTCACATGTTCATTGAATGTAGAAATGTTGTTCAATACTGGAAGGACTTCAGATATTTTGTAAATGCTTTATGGTCTGATAACTGTCATATTTCTAACTCACTAATCATATTCAATGTTCCTATACCTAATTTAATACCTAAATCTCAGATTCAGCTACTCTGGTCAATTCTTGCAATTGCCAGAAAAGTTATTACTCTGAACTGGAAAAGTAAACAATATTTGATGTTTAAAGATTTTATCAATTTAGCAAAAGTTGTTTGTAAAAAAGGAACTGCAAACCATGTGACAATAAAGACAACCCTGGAACATGTAACAATTGTTAGAGTGTATAGACCACCAAAGTCAAGTGCAGATGACCTAGAAAAATTCATACATTTCTTACATGAAACACAGGAGGGAAGAATAATATTACCTGGGGACTTTAATTTACCAGAAACAGACTGGTATAATATTGATTCAACAATGTTAGTAAAGACATTATTCAGAGTATATTCAGGAACAACAAATGGTTCAGATTGTAAAAAAACCTACCAGGGGACAGAATATACTAGATATTATTTGTGTTCCCAAAGAAATTACTGTAACTTCAAGTCAAGTTTTACCACAATTCATATGCAGTGATCATGGGGTTATTAAGGTTAATTTGATGCTAGATAATTCTGCTAAACTGAAATCTGAGCCAATACACAGAAGGTTAATTACAGATTATAGGGAAGCAAAACAGCTACTATATAAAACTAACTGGAGTGAGGTGTTCAATTGAAAAACTGCAGATGGAATGTGGAAAGTTTTGAAAGAGAAATTGTTTGAGTGCAAAAAGTAAAAAAAAATGTTTAACATCAGGATCTAGGCACGCAACATCAGGGGGGGGGGTATATTTCCATAAGAACAAGACACTTGATTAAGGTGAGAGACAAAAGATGTAATAAATGGAAGAAAGGTCAAATTACAACTTTGAAAACTGAAACAAATAAGCTGGACAAACAGATTAAGCATAGTGTTAGACAAGATCAAAAAAATTTGAAGAAAATTTATATAAAGATATTGGGCATAATAGTAAACCTTTTTATAGATACATAAAATATAGAAGGAGTAAAGCTACACAAATTGACAAACTGTGTGCAGATTCTGAAATGTATTTTCAGACACAACAGATTATAGATATATTTACAAAATCTTATGCAAAACAGTTTGGCTCCACAAAAGGGGTGGTAAGTTGTCCTAGTGACATCCAGGTAAACACAGATACTGGAATCAAATTAGATTATATTGAAAAAGAACTGTGCAAACTGGATCCAAACAAAGCACAAGGAGGAGACAGAATAAGTTAAAATGACCTGAGAACACTTCAGCAAGAACTTACACTACCATTATATCTATTATTCACTATGTCATATAAATATGGGGATATTCCTCAAGATTGGAAACATGCACTTATTAAACCTGTCTTTAAGGGAAAGGGGAGTAGAAAAAGCCCAGAATCATATAGACCCTTAAGTCTACTTTCATGTTGTGGAATAATAATAGCGAAGGTAATACTGGATGAGTTATTGTCAGAACTGGATAGGTTGGAACTTGAAACCATATATCATCATGCGTATGTTAAAAATAGATCTATTACCACCTGCAACATGATGTTCTATAACAATATAATAACAGCTATGAATGAAAAATTGTGCTGTGGTGTGATTTATACAGATTTAACTTCAGCATTTGACAGGTTCATACACAAAACACTGATCAATAAATTAGTACAACTAGGTATTGATGTACTGTTGATAAGATGGATAGCTGCATGGCTTACAAATACGGCATGGCAAGTATAACACACCAACTGGACAGGTGAAATCTTTGGTTACAGTCAAGGTGTCCCACAGGGCTCTGTCCTAGGCCCTTACTTGTTTAGATTGTATCTTTCAGACCTTACTTTTTCATCTGAGGTATTCTACAGACTATATGCTGACAACCTGAAATTGGGTAAACTGACTAAAAGTTTTACAGATAAGGCATGTCTGCAAAATATTTTGACGAAATTGACCATTTGGACACAGGAGAATAATATGTTGATAAATTCATCAAAAACTAATCATATGTGATTTGGGAGACATAAACTGAAGGGTGAATATTTAATACAGCACACAGTGATTGAAACTGTAGACTCATTTAAGGACCTGGGTATATGGGTAGATTCAGCTATGAGTTTTTCTAATCATATCATCCACTTGACTAATGATAGTTATAGAACTGTAGGTTGCATAAAAAGATTTATAAAGTTTAGGAAATCAAACATAATGAAGTAATTGTTTGTTAGTTGCATTAGACCCAAACTTGAGTATGGAATAACAATATGGAAACCCTATAGGAAAACAAGCATGAATAAACCGGAAAGAGTACAGCAGAAATATACCAAGGGCATCCATGGATGTAAAAATCTAAGCTATTATGAAAGATTAAAATATCTGAACTTGTACAGTGTCTCTTACAGATATTTAAGAAGAGCTCCTTTTCAGGTATATAGGGCATTTAGGGACAACTACCTCTGGGAATGTTTGGGGTTATCAAAAAGTACTAGAGAATCATCAGATAACCTATGTAGAAGATTCAATAGGAATGAGAAGTGTACTAATTGGTTCTCTGACAGAGTAGCTGATGCTTGGAACAGACTACCAAATTACATTAAATCAAGTACTAGTTAAGATATTTTTAAGAACAGCATGGACATTTATTATGGGGACAAGTGTTTTGGTATATTGGCAAGCTAGAAGCGTATTAATGCCGGTGCTTGACACATTTGTATGTATGTATATGTATGTAACCATTTGTTATAGAACTCATAACATTTCTCATAAAAAAATAGCATGGCAAAAATTGGAAAACCTTTTGAACAAATACTGATAACGTCTCATGGATAAAATAATTGTTTATCATGGATGAATGCAAATATTGTAAATGGTTTTGATTTTGTTTTATTGTAGTTGTTATATGTACATTTGTGTATGTTTATAATGAAAACAAAATAAAAATATTTTTGGAAAAAAAATTGATCAATTGCACTCTCAGTCCAGGTTGTTAAGTACAACAAAAATCAAAAGATTGAAGTATCAAAATGCATATATAAAGTATTGCAATGCAAAAGGTTACGGCAATAAGATTTGAAACAGCAATAATACTAGACTAACAAGAATACATTTTCTCTAATACTACTTAGTAGATTATATGCATATATACAAATGGTTAAAATCCAGAGAAGAACAGCAGTTAGTTAAAAGGGAATAATAGTCTAAGAGGGAAACAGCAGTTAATCTAAGAAGTGAACAGCAGTTAAAGAGTGATTTTCAGACAAAAGAGGAGTTTAGGTTGTATGGTGGTGATTTATCTGAGGTTTAGAGTGGTTTAGTGAGGGTTACTATTAAATTTAGGGGCAAAAGTATGAAAATACATAAGCTCTATGCTGCTGTCTCAATGGACTTTGCAATAACAGAAGAGTGATCATTTTAATCTATGTAAATACTGTAGCTAGGAGCACATTTTATTATTTAATTTTATTTACATTTGTTTGCCGGGAAATTCCAACTGGGCACAGGTCCTTTTCCAGCGGAGGCCCAGTGAGAAAAGCTCCACAGAATGACATGATAAATGGTATACAATATGAATCAAAGGTATGTATACAGTAGTGGTGATAATGACATGGAAAGTCTGTTCCATAGCATGGGCAGTCTCTGGGTTATGAACCTGTCCCTCCAGCATGTTCTGTTGATTGTGGTAATGAGGTTGAGGTCTCTGGAGCGTGTGGAACTGTGGGATTGGGATTTCTTTAGATGTAGAATTTCTAACAGAGCTGGGTCAGACATGGCTTTGTAAGTCAAGCAGAGATCACCTCTAAGTAGGCAATATGAGACAGAGAATAGCTGGAGTTTTTTGAGTCTGTCCATAGGCCTAGGATCCTCTTTGTGAGGTACTTTTATGGCCTCTCCAGTTGTTGCAGGTGTCTAGTGAGGTACATGCCAAATGGGGCATTGTACTCAATAATTGACCTAATGAGAGAAGAGTAGAGGGAGACAATGACCTCTTTCTTCCTGGATGCAAAACCCTTAGTAGTGAGATATGCCAGATAGAAGGACTTTCTGACCACGGTGGCAATGTGGTGGTCAAAAGAGAAGTTGCTGTCAACCTGTTTTCCCAGATCTCTTATAGCACTTTCTGTGTTCAGTGGACTACCATCAATGTGGTAATTCATGGGAACTGGATTTTTCTCAAAGGGGATGACTGCACATTTTTTAGCATTGAGCTTAAGGCCATGGTTCTGACACCAGTCATTGGTATCAATGAGGCTTTTCTGTAGGATGTCAACATCACTTGGGGAGTTAATAATAGCTACCAACTTGCAATTGTCTGTGAACTTTGTCAGCAAGAGTCCCTTTATGTTGGCCTGGACTCAGAGAAGTAGATACTAAACAGGAGAGGACCCAGGACCGAACCCTGTGGGACTCCACTCATGACTGATCAGCAGTCTGACTTGGAGTCAGCTACTTTCACACTGTGGGTTCTATCTGTGAGCTAGTTTGCAACCCACCCAGTGATATAAGGGTTGATGCATAGCTTAAGAAGTCGACCAAGTTGAGCAGCCATGATCTACCCTTCACAAAACCAAACTGTGTGGGATCCAGAGTTTGGAGATTCCCTATATCCTTGTTTATTATGTCCATGATAATGCATTCCATAGCTTTGCATATCAGACTCGCCATGCTAATGGGGCGATAGTTCCCAGGGTCTGTAGTCACTCCTCCTTTGTGGCATAGGTGCCGGAAGCTGTTGAAGACTGGGGGGCTAGAGGGTGAGAGGGGCACTTAGTGATCTAAAAAGGGCAATTTATTAAAAACTATTTACTACCATAACATAGGTTCATTTACAGGACATTTTAAGCTTAGCCAATTTCCATTTTGGTGCTTGAATTAACATTTTCAGAATGATCTTACCTATCCCAAGGCTGATAATTGTACATTAGCCCTAGTGAGCATAACTGTGATCATACCATTGATAATTTGAGGGGCTCCATGTAAGGGATGCAGCATTTAGGAATTGCCTCTATCCATTAGTGGCATGAGGGGCAATCATGGAGTACATTTTCTATTACCCATCCTTAGATCCAAGTTGCATTTGAATATGGATAGAGGTGAGCTTTGTTTTACTTGAATGGATAGTCTGTAATCCCTGCCGCTCCAACAGCAGCCCCTGCCCCAGCCATTCCAGTGTTCCATTACTTGGCTATTTCTCCGCAGTTACCACAAACACGGTTCATAGGTTCATAGGTAGGTACTAGGCTATCTGCCCGAGGGCATTTATAAGCCTAGCCAGAGTGTGCCGGCTTTCGCCACCCCATTGATTAATTAACTGATCCTCTGTCAAGCAGAGCCAATGAAGTGATCCCAGGGGTGTATTTTCTGTTACCCATCCACTCATCAAGGTTTCTCTTGAAGAGTGTTAGTGAGGGACTCTGCCTGATGTAATTTGGAATTTTGTTCCAAAGCATGGGGAGTCTCTGTGACAGGAATCTATCCCTCCAGCATGTTCTATTTATTGTTGTGGTGAGGTTTAGCTCACTAGACCACGTGGCTCGCAGTGACTTGGATTTCTTTAGGTGGAGCATGTCCATCAATTCTGAGTTGGACATGGCTTTGTAAGTCAGGCAGAGATCACCTCTGAGTGAGTGATATGCCACTGAGTACAGCCGGAGTTTTTTCAGTCGGGCTGCGACTATATATATATATATATATATATATATATATATATATATCTATATATATACTGCGATATGTTTGAGACTAGTAATCCACTTGTTGAGGTACTTTTGTGGTCTTTCCAGCTGTTGGAAGTGTCTTGTGAGGTACATCTCAAATGGGGCATTGTACTTTATGATGGGTCTAATGAGTGACGAGTAGAGGGGCACTATAACCTCTTTATTTCTAGATGCAAATCCTTTAGTAATTAGATGGGCCACACAGAAGGATTTCCTAACTACTTTGGCAATATGATTGTCAAAGGAGAGATTACTATCTACCTCGGTCCCCAGATCTCTTATTACCTCTTCTGTATTAAGGGGGCTGCCACCTATGTGGTAATTTGTGGGTGTTTTGTTTTTCCCGAATTGGATGACTATGCATTTTTTGGCATTTAGCTTGAGGCCATGACTTTGACACCAGGTGTCTGTCTCAGTAAGGCCCTTTTGGAGAATGTCTCTGTCAGCCGGAGAGTCAATTATGGCTCCCAGTTTGCAGTCATCGGCGAACTTGGTTAGCCATAGTCCTCCTGTGTTTGCCTGTACTTCTGAGAAGAATATGCCGAACAGTAGGGGTCCCAGGACTGAGCCTTGCAGGACACCACTTGTGACTGGTTTAAAGTCGGACCTGGAGCCCGCTATTCTTACCATGTGAGTTCTGTCTGTAAGCCAGTTGGCAACCCATCTTGTGACATAGGGGTTTATGTTCAGGCTGGTGAGTTTTTCTGTAATACCCGAGTGGAGAATGGTGTCGAAAGCCTTGGCGAGGTCAAGGTAGGCTGTGTGAACCACCTTTCCCTCGTCTATGGCCTTGGTGACTGTCTCAAAGAAGTCAACCAGGTTTAGTAGGCATGATCTGCCCTTAACAAAGCCAAACTGGGTCAGGTCAAGTGTTTGGAGGTTCCCAATGTCTTTGTTAATGAGTTCCATGATGATGCGCTCCATAGCCTTGCAGACCAGGCTAGTCAGGCTTATGGGGCGATAGTTAACAGGGTCAGTTGTGGCCCCTCCTTTGTGGAGAGGAATAATCATTGCTGTGCGCCATTCTATGGGCACATAGCCTGTGGAGAGACTGAGGTTGAACAGTGTGTTTAGGTGGGGGGGGTTAGTTTGTTCAGTAATTCATGCAAGACGCAGCCTGGGACACCATCTGGTCCCATTGATGCTGTGTTTTTAGCTTTTAAAAGGGCTGTTTTCACCTGTGCGTCTGTGATTTTTTTGGGACACTACACTTTCCCGGTATTGTTGTGGGTCCTTTTGGAGGTGAGAGGGGGGTGAAGTTTGCACTGGATCTATCTGCCAGGATGTTGGCAATATCAGTAGGTTCAGTATATTTTGTGCTATTTTGCACTAGTTCAGTGCATATCTGTGAGTT
Organism: Protopterus annectens; assembly: GCF_019279795.1. Classification (NCBI taxonomy): domain Eukaryota; kingdom Metazoa; phylum Chordata; order Ceratodontiformes; family Protopteridae; genus Protopterus; species Protopterus annectens. The sequence continues at coordinate 1,826,225,256 of NC_056726.1, read as the reverse complement.
GCCACTTAGATTCTTAACATAGCTAAAGAAGGCTTTGTGGTTATCTTTTGAATCCTTGGCTATTTTTCTTTTGAAGTTAGCCTTGGATGATTTCATGAGGGACCTCAGTTTCTTACAGATACTGATCAGGGATGTCTTTCCTTCTTGGGATTTGCTTTTTTTCTGAACTAGTTTCCTCCTTCTCTTGTATAGCCTGTTTATTGCAGGGGTCCACCAAACTGGTTTCCTTCTCTTAGAGGAGTAAGTCTTGGTTTTGCTAGGGATGGCACAATCCATGCATCCTTGTAGGTGCTCATAGAGTGCATTTGTAAAGGTTTCTGCATCTTGGGCAGCGTTATCTTTTAGCGTGGGGGCTGTAAAATTTACCACTTCTGTCTTAAGTAAGGTGAAGTTTGCTTTAAAAAAGTTTTTTACTGTGGTTTCCTTAGTTGGGGGTGGTGGTGGGTTGTGGACATCCAGAGTGATTAGTTTATGGTCTGATCTAACCAGTGACAGGTTAACCTCCGGTGTGGAACACCTGTCGCCTATGTTGGTGATGACCAGGTCCAATATGTTTTCACCTCTGGTAGGGGAGTTTACCAGCTGATCCAGGGCATTTGAGTTGATGAATTCCAGGAAGCAATGGGCCTAGGAATTTGTACTCGAGTAGTTATCCCAGTGAATGGTAGGGTAATTGAAATTGCCCATTATCAGGGTATTTGGTAGGACCTTCATGTTTTCCAGTGTCTCCAGAAAGGTGGAGTGGTGGCCCTAGGTCATGGAGTGTGATCTGTTGCAGGCCACAATTTGCATTGCAGATTTGCCCGATGTTAGTAGCACATGGATGATCTTAGAGGTATCATGCTGCGCCACTAACCTGGAGGTGTAGGTATCCTTAATGAATATGGATACACCACCTCCTTTTGTGTTTCAGTCCGTGTTCTGTGGCCAAAACGTGTCATATGATTTGTAGCCTGGTAGTGCTGGGGTGCTTTCTGGACCCTTGAACCAGGTTTCAATTACTGCACAGATGTCGACGAGTGCTTCCAGTGCATGCATTTTGAGATTTAAACTTCTGGCATTGAGTAGCTTAACCCTCAGTTTTTTGTTAATTGTGCTGTTTATGGAGGTGGGTTTGACTTTTGAGCCTTGCCTAAAAAAGGCACTATGGGGGCAACAAGAGCCTTGGCCAGTATTCGAAAGCCTAGGGGTGACAGGTGCTAGCTGTCTCTTGTGAAGCAATGCGGCTTGTCAAGCATGTTGTCCCAGGCTGACAGACATTGGATCCCCTTTGAATGACACCAGAAGCTTAGTCAATTGTTGAAATTGATCATTTTTTTCTTTATACTGAGGTATCATTCTTGGTGAGGGCAGGATGCTACTCAGGGTCAGGGTCATACCAGCCTGGGCTACATGATCAGAGAGCTCTTCCATGTCTCTTTTAATGTAGTCCAGGGAGGTATGTCTCAGGTCATTCACACCAACATGAACAATGACAGAGTCATATTTCTACTTGTTCTGGAGTGACCTGAGTGCTTGTGTTATGTGGAGGATTCTGGCTCCCGAAAGGCAGCTAACAGTAACCTTCTGCTTGTCCAGCCTAGTGAGTGAGACGTCAGTGTGCCTGATTATAGAGTCACCTATTACTAGTGTGTTAGGTATGTTATTTCGCCTTAAGGGCTGTGATTGTGCGGCACACTGATTTTGTGTTTTATGTGTTGTCTGGTTTGTGACGGGAAGTGTAGGTTGTTTGGGTGTCTGCTTTGGAGGTCTCTGATGCTTTTGCAGGTTGTTATTTAGAGCCTCCGAGTATGATTTTGTGTATTTATGTGTATTTTTTGCCAGTCAGTGTGCATACTGTTTCCTTATTTACTTCTGCAATGCTTACAGATATTGAAATAAAATAGCACAAACACTGAACCATTTGCTAAACAAACAATAGTCTTGCAATAAAATCAGACTTAGCATGAGCAGTTAACTTCTCTGCCCTTGAAACTCACATTCTCTAAAAGGACATGAAAATCCACATCCATTTTGCATCTGGCCAGTGGAGGACTAAGCTTACCTTTGGGTTGTTTTCAAACCATAGGCTCCTTCACATTTTTAGGGCCATGCATACATGTATGAGTTCTTTGACTCACCTTCTTGATTGTATTAAATTATATTCCTTGTATAATGCAGCACCTCTTGTTAGAATGTGTTTTAAATTTGTAGTTTTGAACATTCTTCTAATAAGCAATGAAACAAAATGTATGCACCAATAAAGACAAAACTACCAATTTCAGACGCTTTCACCCATAAAAGGCCACTCAATCTTCTGTCATTGCAATCCACCAATATCAGTAAATATGCAAAATCTCTGAGTAAAGTCATCTAAATAATTTCACATTAAAGGGATCTGTAACTAAAGAAAAGGTTGTTGCTAGCAAACAACTTTATATTTTATTGATTCATCTACAAATAATGTGTCTGTTGCCCTTGAAGAATAAATTGCTTATGTTACATTAAAAATGATAAGCTAGTACTATTGCAATAGGGAATGGATGGCAAACTGATAACAGGTTCATAGTTACTAGGTAACTCCTCCAGAGGAGGACATTCACAGGACTGCAGCATCTACTCCATTTAAAGTACAACACAGTAGAGCAGATAACACAATCCCCTCAGCATCAGCAGATAACACAATCCCCAGAAGCAGCAGATAACACAATCCCCCCAGCAGCAGATAACACAATACCCTCAGCAGCAGCAGATGACACAATCCCCTCAGCAGCAGCAGTAGTATAAAACATAAATGCGCTATTCCATGTAAAAGTAAAGACCCTACATAATTGTATGCATGCCTAATACATTGTAATCCTTCTTTCATGTCATTTAAGTACTGTATTTTGCCCTTTAGTAAATTAGACCCCTTTGAGATAAATTACTATCTTAGGGAGAACCCAGGAGTGCTGTGAGTTACTCAGAGTTATTCTTTGTACATTCAGAAACTCTGGTTGTCAAATCAAGTCTGCAGAACAAAAATGATTTCAAGTTTTCATAGCCTAAATAGCAGACTTGCTTACTTCTAGTTTGTAGTTAGCATACTGGGTTGTTGTTGTTGTGTCTTTCGGCTTTTCCTGCCTAGGGGTCGCCACAGCGGAACTCCTGTCCGTTAATGATTGGCAGTAGATTTTTACATGCTGGCTTGCCGGGCCTAACGCACAACCTGTTTAAAAAAAGAAATGCAACTGTGTTAAATAAAAAAATAAAAAAGTAATGGAAGCTGGATTCTTAAATAGTAATTAATGTTGAAGTTTCAGAAGGGAACAACACCAGTTCACTGTTATGTAATAATACACCACTTGGGTTTCATTCCACAGTCTTCAGATTTAAAGCACATATTCCATTGCTACTGCAGTGCCGCTGCAGTGAAGGGGAAAACATGAAAAGAATCAAAAGCCTGATGCTGTCCCCCTAAATCACATTATTAATTCTGAATCCTAAAGGTCTGCGCATGCTGGAACAAACACAATAATCTCTGAATTTCACCAAGCAGAGGTAATGCCAACCTGTTAGAAATACATGCAGGAAGTAAATAGAGTTTCATAGACCGTGCAAAGGAAATCTACAGTCCATCCCCCCAGCTGCACACGCACACACACACACACACACACACACACACACACACACACACACACACACACACACACACACACACACACACACACCCACACACACGCACACACACACACACACACACACACACACACACACACACACACACACACACACACACACACACACACACACACACACATAAGTATAATGACCAGGTAATGACCAGGTCAGGGATGTTGCTACCTCTAGTGGGAGTAAGAACGAGCTGCTCCAGGGTATTGGAATTAATGAATTCCAGGAAATGTTGGGCAAGTGTTTTAGTAAATGAGTATATTTCCCAGTTATGGAAGGTTAGTTAAAGTTGCCCAATATGAGAGTGTTAGGTTGGACCCTAATATTGTGCTTAGGAACATGGAGTGTGAATCTTGGGACATGGTTGGGGACCTATAGCAGGCTACAACCTGAATCGCTGTCTTACACAATGTTAGCTGTACCTGAAGTGTCTCTGTTGTGTTATGTTGGGCTACCATTCTGGAGGTGTGTGCATCCTTTATGAATATGGAAACACTACTGCCTTTGGAGCTTCGGTCAAAGTTCTGGGGTCGAAAAGTGTGGAATGACTTATAGCCTGGTAGTGCAGGGGTGCTTTCTGCTGCCTTGAACCAGGTCTCTGTTACAGCACAAATGTCCTGAGTGAGTGCATTTTGAGATTAGACTTCTAATGTTCAGCAGCATGACCCTCAAACTGCATTTGTTTGTAGCTGTTATGGTGGTAATTTGGTCTTTGGAACACCACCTAAAAAAGGCACTATAGAGGTGGCAAGAGCCTTGGCCAGTATCCATAAGCCCAGGAGTGACAGATGCAGGCCATCTCTGGCAAAGCATCAAGTTCTGTCAATCATGTCATCCCAGGCAGCCAGATACTGGATCCCCTAAAATGACACCAGAAACTTAAGCCAATTGTTGAAATCAATCATTTTCTCCTTGTACTGTGGTATCATTCTGGGTGATGGTAGGATGCTGCTCAGGGCTAGGGTCATACCTGTCTGGGCTATATAATCCAAAAGCTCCTCCATGTCTCTTTTCAAGTAGTCCAGGGAGGTACATCTCAGGTCACTCATACCCACATGTACAATGACAGTCATATTTGTACCTGTTGTTGATGGACCTGGGTGCATGTGTTATATGATGGATCCTGGCACCTGACAGGCAGCTGACTGTTACTTTCTCCTTATTCAACCTAAAGAGTGAGACATCAGTGTGCCTCACTATTGAGTCACCTATGACTAGTGTGTTTGGCATGCTGTTTTGCGTTACGGGATTTGGCTGAGTGGCGAACTGTTTAGGAGAGTTATGTGTCTCGTGATTAGTGTTGTGTTGTGGTGGTCGAGTGCATTTCTGCCTTGGAGGTCTTTGCTGTTTGGGTAGATTTTTATTGAGATCCTCCACGAAGGTGGGTGTGTGCTTTGTGTTTTTATGTGAAGGTAGTGCTGGTCTGTGTTCTGAAGGGCTATGTGTTCCATGTGGTGTGGTGCAAGTGTTGACCTTCTCCTCTTGACCAGCAATTCCGGTCTTGACTGGAGAGTGTGTGGCTTCCACTTTGGATATATAAGTGCATCTCTCACAAGTCTGAGTGTTGGGGGATAAGAGGAGAGGGTTGTCAGTGTACATGAGGCAGTTGCTACATTGCCTCAGGATGCCCAAGTTCACCAGGTTAATAGGAGAAAACACCAGGAACTGATGTTTAGGCATGCCTGGAGAGGTGGGCATTAATAATAGGTACTAGAGCTGTTTCCTTGAAGAATGTTTAGTGCTGGTAGCACTTTTGTGTACTACAGTAATTGCTAGAAGAAGTCTGGTAAAGTGCTAGACTAATAAGCTAGTAAAAGAGCAGGAGAGGAGAGAAGTAGCAGATCTAAGGGAAAATTGAAGAGCAGACTTTGGCACCACTCAGAAGCTTACAAACAGTCCTGGATACAGCAAATCTGTATCTGGACTAGACTAGTTACAGAAAAGGTGGGAAACAAGTGCACATGCGGGCTTTTTAACCAGAAAGTTGAAAGAGATGGAAAAACTGCCCAAACAGCCAATAAACTTCAATTTCTGGGCCAGGAACCACTCCTCTTGTGATAGATAAGCTACCTAGTGCTTACCACTCCCACTGATAAGATAGAAGGCTTCCCTCCAACTGAGTTTTTTGCATTTATAGTCCTATGCTAAGCCCCGTACACTGCTAAATACATTTAAAATAAAGTAAAGCATCCCAAAGTCCATTTTCTCAAACTTCTCAGGTAGTAGAGTAAGAGTAAGACTGATGGATTCCAAGGCTTGAGTCATATCAGTGTCGATGCTGATGAATGTACCACAAGTAAACAATTCATTGTTGATATTATTGCACTTGGTATTGGTTACTTTGTACATGGCTGTCGTGCTACTGAATGCGGAACAGAATCAATGTTGTGTGACAGCTACAGGATGAACAACTGCTGAGATGATCCATGATTTATTTGTAGGATATGTGGATGATGAGACTGGTTCAAAATTGGATGGAGGGAGAGGACATTTTTTTTTTTATATCTTGGACAAAGTGTTTTGGTGTAAAGCATTTCTGAGGGGGGTGGTAAAAGTCATATGCAGTATAAGTCTATGGTCATCAGGATCATAGTCAAAAGATGGTGTCTGATAAGGTGGAATTAGGAAGGACAATGCAAAGAACCGCCCATTATCCCTGTCTTTACTCCTGTTAGCACCTTAAGTCCTAGTGCAAGCAGTTTGGTCTTTTATGGAAAGATATGGAAAGTAATGTGAATGTGTATCTTTAGTCTCTTAATAGACAGTTGCATGTTGTTAAATTCAGATGTACAGAAAATGCTAAGAGTGGTGCTAGATAAAGGTTTTGAAATAGCTTGGACAGCATGAAGATTACATTTCAAAGCAAGTAAATCAGTGGTGGTTATGTTTGGCAGTGACATAGCAACTGGAAAGTATTGCCAGCAGCAGACAAAGATGCAAAATAGCAAGGAATTAAGGTTTCCTCTACATTAGAAAAAGTATACTCCAAGAACTGTGAAGAATTAAAAGTCAGAATTAAGAGGATGGTAGATAAATAGTCACTGAGGATAGGGTTCCTTTCAAGAAGGGTAGAAATGATAAGGACAATGATGGTACCATTAATTCTGTACTTGTTGAGGCATGTAGGGATGTGATCTGTGAATTAGGAACATTAGGAAAGTACAGAAAATCTGTACAGCTACAAAAGATGGTGAGCAAGAACTCATAAGGTTAGGATGCCATATGCCAGAATAGTTAAAAGTTGGGGCTTTATGGGCATAAGAATGTAAGTAATGGTAGGAAATACAGTACACATTATCAGCAGATGGAAGACTAAGAAATAGTTGGATGAAATGAGATAAGGTATGGCACACAAGGGCAGATACGAGGTTACCAGTGTCACGTGGAAGAAATGGGTAATATGTCACGGTACCACTTCATTTTCTGAGAACCTTCAAAGTGGTATTGATATTTAAGGGGAACGAGTGTGACTATAAGAAATAGGTAATGCAGAGGTGGATAGTGTATGAGAGGAAATTAATGGACGGGTGATGGGAGATGATACGGGAAGAAAGGAAATGTGGTAATTTCTAGCTATTTCAGGAGCTGGTTGAGATATGTAGGGTTACTGAAAGCTGGTAGCTAGAATATGAAGTACTGAAGACTGGATATATGAAAAGGAAGGCAAGAAGTTCAGTTCAAGGGAGTGATTTAGGGAATACTCCCAAACAGAGAGGGGATGGCTAGTTAGAAAGAAGTGATTGATAGGAAAGATTTATATAAACACAGTGTAACTGAAATAAATTAAGGGGATTGAAAAGGTAAAACAAAGTTGGAACCAGGAGGGCATTATGTACAGATTCTGGAAAAAAGTGTGGCTTGTATGTAATAAACTTAAAATAGAAACTATGAAGGACTTGCAAAGAAAATTAACACACCATTGGTTAATGCCTCTGGCCAGATAAGAGCTCTAAGAGCTGTAAGACCGGCAAGAACAGGATAAATGTTGAAGATGCCATCAACATGAGGTGGATAAGAGCCCCATGTGATGGAGATGTGACAAAGATGTCGATGTGTAGGCAACAGAATCAGATGATGGGAATGGCTGTATGGAAATGAAATGAAGGACAGTTTTTGTGGTTGCCATGGCAAGATATGGGAAGGTTAATTCTTCTTCCTGGATGGGAAAAATATAACTCACAAAGAAATGGAAAAAGATGAGAGATTGTTCAATTGTTAGACAGCATTTTATGAAATGGTAAGCAAAGTTGACAAGAGCTATCAAGGAACACATGGGGTGTAAAAACCGTACAGTTAAGTGGACTAAATACTTGTATAGTACACTGGTGCAAAGTAATAGGTTTGAGAGACGAGACAACAAATGATGTAGGAAATCCATTCAGTCCTTCAGGGAGTAAGAAGTGGGAGTAAGCTGATGGTGTAAGGGGCTGGGAATAAAAAAGGTTTGAAGCATTAAAATGGTTGCTGTAAAGAGGTGTGAGGAGATAAGGACAAGTTCAAGTCAAGAGTTAACTTACAAAGTATGATCAAGTGGATCTGTGCCCCTAACAATTAAAATCTGTCTAAGGTTAATATAATGGTCACATATTAGAAGAACGGAATTTGGTGGTATGATAAGGTTTTGTTTGATCAGCTATGCACATGAAATCTTAAAGAAGATTAGAAGGCAGGACATGCAGAGGAACTAGTGGTGGAGAGAGAGAGAGAGAGAGATGATGTACCGTATGATAGACTTTCTTAACGAGAACATTACAGGAAGGAAGGGGTATATATTGCTCGGAGGATGTACTCTTACTGAGAAAGAGATGCCTACAAAGGAACTCAAGTGAGGTGCTGTGATAAGTACTTAAATCAGTCAATGAAAGACTATTGCAACACTTACCCCTATACATACAAGAAGAGAAAAACTCATATTTATGTATTCTAAAAGTCAAATTCTGTTTGAATGGGTGTAACAGATCCAAATGCACTACAGAGAAGGTGAGGTTATACATTGACTCATTAAATCCTGAATAGCAGGAGACTAATTAACACTTTTGCTTCCTGAAATCCTCTAAGCCGGAAAACCACTTGCTTCCTGAAAGCTCTTCTCATAAATCCTCTATTGAAAACACACTTCATTACATTTATAATAGCTGATAAATGGTGTGTGTTACAAAAAATGTAAACCCTAATTGCTATTTGGCAGACAATGCGTTAGTATTAAAGATCTGTCTTTAGATGTTGATTTTATATTGCAGATTTATGAAAGAAAAACTGCATTGTTGTTTCCAAGAAATGCTAGAGCTGTGGAAAAACAAATGGGGTATAGCTCAGTAAGTTTACAAGATATATTCAATATTTCAAACAGGGAATTCTTCACTAGTTCAAGAACTTTCTAATGTTGTAGGACAAGAGTGGTTAGCATACTCCTGGTTTGCGATTTTGCCAAATCTAAGCGAACTATGCACATAATAATTTTATAATATTTTAAAACAATTTTTATATGGCAAGTGTCACTGGCAGTATTGTGTGCATTAATGTTTTCTGTATAACGCTTTTGTGTGGTACCATTTGTTCACCTGTAGATAACATGGACTTTATGAAATTAATGCAGTTATGAAAATATCATAACAGCCATAACTGCTTTACCAAAAAAGCTTTTAGAATGTGTTCATATTACCCACCATATTGTAATGTCATTTTTTAATAACATCTGCTGTTTGAAAATATATCTCTACCATGAAGACAGAATCACACTCTGTTTTTGCATTATTTATATAAACATGAAAATGTCATATTTTTCATAACTTTTTGCAAACACTCAGTCTCTGCACATTTCACACCAACCATTTCACTACTATTCAAATCATGTCAGACTGTAGATGCCACCTTGCTGCTTTAGCTTTATGTATGTACTTTTATCTAACTTCAGCATTAGACTTTGATACCCATAATGAGTACACTTACTTCTGAAGTCATAGGAAGACTCCTGTAAAGTAAAGTATACTCTTACAAATACACAGGAATTCTGTTTTTCTGATGACTTTACTCTTGTAGGAAGCAATGAGTTAAACTTCAAGGTACTGAGTGCTGAAGTAACGCCAGGTGATTGATTCAGTGTATTGTTTAATCCACTTTGTTTATATCATGCAAAATATTTATTTTTGACTAGTGATATACATTATTTGTTGATTAAAATTTTCATTTAGGTATACTGTGCCCAGCTAATGATGTTTACTGCACTCATTCAGGACTTTCAGCACATTTGGCTATTTCTTCTTTATTAATAAAAATCATATAGAAAAAAATCATAACCTTTGTAAAATAATGCTGCAGATTTTATTTTAATTATACAAAATAGTCACAAAAATGAGGACATAAAAGAACGTAAATACAAGGGGGTGTACTGGTGTCAGCACCAGTAAGCCAAACTTGCTGATGTGCTAAACATTTTTTAAGTTACTTTTAGATACTGAGCATATAATCCCTTAAGTTTCTTAGAAATAACTAATCAGTATGATGTTGACAAATTAGAGTACAAGAAACTGTGAATTTACAAAAAAAAAGCAAAAGGAAAACCCCCCTTTTTTTTTCCCCCGTTTTTTTTTAAAATCCCTTACCCCCAAAAGGTTTAAATTTTCCCGGGAAAATTTTTTAGGGTTCTTTTTTTTTTGCTTTGGAAAACCAAAAAAGATAACCCAAAAACAACTGCCGGACCAATTCTCAGGTAACCATTTATAATGCCTTTTTCCCCACAAAATAAAATCATTACTTTTGGTACTGATGCGTGTTATCCCTGCATGAAACCATTTCTCTATTCTTAATAGACAATTCCCTAGCTAAGACTGGATTGCCACCCCCTGCGTTTAATGTAGTTCTCATTGAACCAGATATGAATCATGGTTAGTATTACAAACAGTAATCTTCTTCCCCACTTTTGACTTTAATGTAACATTTATAAGACATTGTTATATTACCATTACTCCAGCCCACCTGGAGGGTATCACTTTTGTAGAAACATACAACTCCTTTTTGTGTGACAGGTAAAAATAAAGCAATTTTGTCCTGTGATCTCACAGTTTCTGTATAAAAAAACTTTCAAAAGTCTCATTTTATCCCCAGAGGGACAGAGGATGTTAAAGTCTATTATATGTTGTTGGTATAGCTGTACAAACTCAGCAATTTGAAATGTGCATAGTTTCTGTATACACTTGCTTCATGGTCAGGTAAGTGTTAAAGTTTGTTTGCCAGTCTATAAATAGTTCATCACATCTTCTTACTTTCACTTGTGTGGTTGAGTGCAGGAAAACCACAATAAGAGAAAAATTGTCACACTTATAGTTAACAAATGCACAGTTAAAATAATTATGCTATAGTTCTTGGGGTTCTCTGCTTTTTGTTTTCTTTACTCTTGGCCATTTTGCCCTTGTGTATCAGTCACAAAGTTTTATTCAGCTGAAAGTTTTTTTGTCTGAAAAAGAGTTAAACTGCAAAACAGATTTATTTATAAGCAGTTTCTTTATATAATTAGCTAGTGAACTGTCAGCCTCCAGCTCTGCAGGCATGAGAGCTTTTTTTGTACTGAGGCACATAATATGCCCTTCCAAATACTACTTTAAAGGGGATCAAACCCTTTACATTTGTTACTACTTTTCATGCTCAGCAAAAGCAGTGCTAGAGGTAAACAGCAAATCCAATTCTTTGAGTCTCACTCATTAACTTTCTTAACTTGTTTTTTTTTAAAATCCCATTGTACCTCTCCACCAGTCCTGCTGACTGTGGGTGGTAAGCACAGTGATTCCTTAAGGAAATCCCAAAAATCTCAAGTTGTTGAATTGTCTGATTGACAAAATGTGTCCCATTGCCACTATAGATTCTTTCTGGTATGCCAAATCTAGGAATTATTTCCTTTACTAGGGTCTTTGCCACTGTTGCTGCATTCAGATTCCTGGTTGGAAAAGCTTCTACCCATTTTGAAAACATATATATGATCACTAAACAGTATTTCTTTCCTTCACATTTATTCAACTCTATGGAGTCCATACAAATAGTATGGAATGGATATGGTGGTGTAGGGAAACTCCCTTGCTTGTTTTTAAATGCTCCTTGTGCATGGTGCTTGTTACAAGTATGACAAGCTGCACAAAATTTTATTGTATAATTTATGTATCCATATGTTTGGAATATTTTATTTACTAACTGTACCATCCTGTTGAGACATGGTCTGCCCATGGCTCAACAAAGCTGCATCTCTAAATAAATTAGATCTGCAATATTGTTTTTTCCTTTGGAAATGTACAGTCCATTCTTAAAAATTGCACCTTGTTTTACCCAGTTTTGTTTTTTTCTGTTGTAGTAAGCATTTGCATTGTTTTTAACATGTCTAAATCTAAAATCTCAAAGGGCTGTAATTTTTCTTTAAAAAAAAGTTTCTGAGTCTGAGGCTGCTTGCTTTGCAGCTGCATCAGCTCATGCATTACCTTTGAAATCTTAGCCTGGCCTCCTGTTGTTTTGTATGAGCTACACATTTACAAATAGCTACTTTGGTAGGCAACTGAATAGATTCTAATAGCTCCAAAATAAATTGATGATTAATAGGTTTTCACTGGATGTAATCATCCTCTATTTTCTTTATTATTGTGCAAACACATGCACTGTAGAAAAGCATACTGATTATCAGTATATATGTTTACTTTTTTGCCTTTTACTAAAATACATGCTCCTGTCAAAATTACCAGTTCTGCTGCTTGAGCATACAAGTTGTGTGGCAAAGTTTGTGCTTCTAAATTTTAGTGTCTGTAACTACTGCATACCCCACTAGATTTTTCCCTGTAGGACCCTTCTGCATGAGCCATTCACGTAATATGTCACCTCAGCATTATCCAAGGGCATATCTGTAAGATCTTGTCTAGGTAAAGCTAACTGTTTATATGAGGTTGACTCCAGCAGTATGGTCATACATGAAAGATGTCTAGCAGGAGAAAGGTATGCAACTTTTTCTTGTGGCAGAATTATTGCAACTGCATGAGGCATTCTCAATGTGAGAGGGTGGAATAACACCATTGAGGCTGAAGCCTGTACTGCCATTGCTGCTGCAACTACTGCTTGTACACAGTGAGGCAAAAGATTGCACCACTGGGTCTAACTGTGATGAATAGTAAGCTATGGGCATTGCTTATCCCCATGTTGTTGCTTTTAATACTGATGTCATGTACCATTGCTTACAATCTATGGTCTAAAAAACGTTTGTGATAACTTGAGTCTTAAACTAATGAAGAAGCTATTAACTGCTTCAACCTGCAGAAAGCCATTTCTGCTTTTGTTTTCATTGTAAAATAATTTGGTACCCAGTTCCAACAAAATTAGTTGTACCTAAGAAAGACATCATTTCTTTTTAGTTGTTGGTTTGGGTGCTTGCAAAATTGCTGTTTTTTCCCTTTTTTCTTTCCCCTTATCTAGTATTTTATCTTTATTGAATATCACATATCCCAGGTATTTAACCTGTGTTTTTTCCCAAAGTTGTAACTTACTTTTGTTTACTTTGTGTCCTTGTATTAATAAAAATTTTAACAATGCTACTGTATTCACCCTGCACTGCTGCTGGGTGCTGCTAGCAAGATGTCATTTACATAAAGTAAAATTTGACTACTTGGTGGGGTAGACCCTGCCAGGTTGCTAGCCATTTTTGTGCAAATATTATTGGGCTCTCACAATATCCCTGTGGTAGTCGAGTATATGTATACCTTTTACCCTGAAATGTAAATGCAAACCAATATTGACTATTAGGATGTATAGGTATTGAAAAGAAAGCATTGCTTATATCTACCACAGTAAAATACTTCTGTTGTGCTTTTAAATCATTTAACAAGATATGTGGGTCTGGCACCGTGGGTGCTTTAGGTATTACTGCATTATTTTCAGCTTATAAATCTTGTACCATCTGCCATTCCCGTTTGCTTTTTTAACAGGAAATAGGGTGTATCACATGGTGAATCAGGAGATTCTACCAGTACTCCTTTTTGAGTAATGCTGCTTATTATAGGCTTAATTTTTACTTTGCATTCTTTTCCAAATGTATTGTTTTTTCTGTGGTCTAAAAGCTGACTTTGGGGTAATTGTAACTGGTCCTGCTGCTTGAATAAGCCCTACATTTAACTTGCCTGTTGACCACAGAGTTGTTGGAATTTTACACAAGGCCTCCTCTTTTCTTTTAATAAAATGCTAATCAGCTGTCCTTACTAGATTGCAAGTGTACAGCTGTATATGTCTGTGTCAACCAATTCAGTTTTGTTTTTATATCCCTTGTCCTGACATTTTTAAATCAGTCTGTTTTTCCATTTTGTTACCTTTTTTTCTAAGTCTGCCCATTTAACACTTTTGTTTTTTGTCAAGCTGACATGTGGCAGTCTATTGGACTTATACAATCTCATGAACTCCTGAGGTAATGAACAGCTTACTACACTGTTTTCCTCAGTATCCCAGCATAAAGTTTGTAATATTAATTTGTCAGCAGGATTTTTACTTATATTTCTTATTAGGTCCTGGTGTGCTACAGTAGTATGGAGTACAATGTAACAAGTGCTGCTGATCAGTGTCAAGGGAGGGTACCTTACTGATGGCTACGTTTATCAGTTCTTTGGTTACTGCCCTGGACCAATCATAACTAGGTCCTGGCTGTACCAATAATAGGCTTCACCCTCTGATCACACCACAAGAGCATTTATTTGTCTTTGTGCTTCCATACCCTGCATGGTAGGAACTACTGCTATGCCAAATATCTGCACAAGGTCTTTTCCCAGTAAGTTTACTGGATATTTTTGCAGAAACTACAATTTTACTTTTCTGAGTCATACCTGAAACAGGGTCAGTTATTGCTATATTATGGGAAAGTGGTTCCCTGTATAGCTGTCCATTTGCTGCTTTTACTAATATATAATCAGGTGATTTAGAATGTTTTGGTAACTTGGAGGTGTATCAAAGTCCGTGACGCTCCTGAGTCACACAGGAATTTGACCTTTCTTCTCTCCACCAGAAGTGTTACTTCTGGTTTTGTATTTGCTAGGTAGAGCTCCAGGCTCAACAATGCTAAATCTAAAATTTTATTTTCATTTTTATTCTCTACATCTGTTTGTACTTCCTCTATTCCCTCTACTACATTCACATTTTCTTTTGTTTATTAACCTTTCCTGATGATTTTTGGTTATTATCACTATCATATAGTCAGTCCACATCTCCTTTATCTTCTGTCATTGCTTTCTTATTTTGTTTATAGTCCCTAGCTAGATGCCCTTTTTACCTGACTGTAATACAAATACTTCAGCTCCGTCTTCAGCAGTGAAGACTTGTGCCTTTTTTTTCTTTTACTATTAAGGTGTCTTTCAGTACGTCTAGCATACTCAAGTAAGGCTTGCAGCCTGCTTGTTCAGTGATTTATCATATGCCTTGTAATAAAACTACTAACAGAGGCAATGCAACCTTTTAAAAATGTATATTTTTTTTTTAATTGCTGTTTTAAGCATTTTAATAATCTAGCATAATATCCATCTACTGTCTCATTTCCCTGTTGTATGCATTAATTAATGCAAGTCCAGTCTGCTCTAAGTTTTCATTTTTCAGAGATTCTGTCTGTTAGACCTTTCACTCTGTTGTCTAAAAATGTTTCAGAATTTTTTAAGCTTCTGTTTTTTTTCTTTTTACAATTTGCATCTTCAATCCACCTATGTAAAAAGCTTGAGGTATGCCTAGTTGGTGCTGTTTTTCTTTTGCCTGACGCCCTGCATCAGATTAAAGCTTGTTTAAGGAGTTTAACTAGTGAAAGTTTATCTAGTTTACTATCAAATTCATAGTTGTTAACACATTTTGCAAAATATCTCACATTATCTGCTTACTGCAATTGCATATGCTTTACATTATCCGTTAAGGGCGGATCTCGTGATCTCTTAGTGCACTGATTTCCCATGTCTTAAAAGACTGTTACGTAACCCTTCTCTTGTACCACGTGGTATCTTATTTCCCATATCCACAGTAGTGTCTAGAATGACTGTTTACTTTGCTTTGTTATTCCCTGATCTATGACTCAAGATACAATACTTCGACTCTCTCTCTCCCTGCTATCACAAACCTTAGCAATAGCACAGTGTAACCTGGTCCCTGATCTAAAACAGACAAAGAGGGAAATTCTTCTTACCTGAGCCTCCTGCTCTTACTGTTTTTCCTTGGGGCCCAGTCTTCCGCTTTTCAGCCACAGATCAGAAAGTGGACAGCCTCTTTACACACAACAATTCAGTCGGAGGTCTTTTCACTTTAAGAAGAACCATTTTTTCGGCAGCTTCTCCTGAGATTTATTAGCACTCATGCACTCTGTGACCTGCAGCTTACTAAGGAATTCCGGTCCCAAGGACCAAAATGTTAAATAAATTTGTTAGAGTCAGACTGTAAAATCATTGAGTTATTCAAAAACAATGTCAATCAATAACAAACAATAATGCAGGAGAACTCAAGTATCTAACGCTCTAATGTACATTAGGAGGCAAAACCATACACAAACTTGTACAGAATTTTGTCTAGTTTATTCACAGAGGACACCATTTTTATACATGTCATTATCAGTTTTGCCCACCTCACTGGCGTGGTCAGTGACAGGGTCTTTACATCATAGTAACTTATGGAAAAGTGCTGAGGTTGTGTTTTCAAAGTCTTTTCCCATGAGAATGTTACAGCCTTGCAAGCACCTGGTCAGTCACGATGACCTCCTGAGGATGTAGCCAATTCAAGGCTCTTAGATTAGTTCGAATACAATAGATGTATGTCTTCTTTAATGCCTCTCTTTGTCTTTCTTGTTCACCAGCTGGCACTATCTCTGATAGTGCACAAGGCTATTCTTCTGGTGGAAGCAGGCAGAAGATACACATGCGAACAGATTTATTATTTTCTAACTTTGCAAAATAATCTTTACTTAAAAGACATGAGCCAGGCTGTGCTTGCACGCTGCCAAGGCCAAATTTCTGATTACACTGCAGCTTGTGATTCAAGCAATAATATGCAAGTTTATTTCTACTATTATTCTAGTAAGACAGAATTAAATGCATTATATACTACTTTTCAAACTTTGTTCTCTATTATAAATTTAAGTACATTTATTCCTAACTAAAGCACACATTTCTCTATATATTTGACCACACAACTTATATGTGTTTGAATGTTTGAATACACATTTTCCCAAGCAGCATACATTGTAAATATATTTTCTAAGCAGCATACATTGTAAATATATTTTCTAAGCAGCATGTATAGATTTTTCTAACAAACAGGATAAATGTTGAAGATGCCATCAACATGAGGTGGATAAGAGCCCCATGTGATGCAGATGTGACAAAGATGTCGATGTGTAGGCAACAGAATCAGATGATGGGAATGGCTGTATGGAAATGAAATGAAGGACAGTTTTTGTGGTTGCCATGGCAAGATATGGGAAGGTTAATTCTTCTTCCTGGATGGGAAAAATATAACTCACAAAGAAATGGAAAAAGATGAGAGATTGTTCAATTGTTAGACAGCATTTATGAAATGGTAAATGGTAAGCAAAGTTGACAAGAGCTATCAAGGAACACATGGGGTGTAAAAACCGTACAGTTAAGTGGACTAAATACTTGTATAGTACACTGGTGCAAAGTAATAGGTTTGAGAGACGAGACAACAAATGATGTAGGAAATCCATTCAGTCCTTCAGGGAGTAAGAAGTGGGAGTAAGCTGATGGTGTAAGGGGCTGGGAATAAAAAAAAGGTTTGAAGCATTAAAATGGTTGCTGTAAAGAGGTGTGAGGAGATAAGGACAAGTTCAAGTCAAGAGTTAACTTACAAAGTATGATCAAGTGGATCTGTGCCCCTAACAATTAAAATCTGTCTAAGGTTAATATAATGGTCACATATTAGAAGAACAGAATTTGGTGGTATGATAAGGTTTTGTTTGATCAGCTATGCACATGAAATCTTAAAGAAGATTAGAAGGCAGGACATGCAGAGGAACTAGTGGTGGAGAGAGAGAGAGAGAGAGAGAGAGAGAGAGAGAGAGAGATGATGTACCGTATGATAGACTTTCTTAACGAGAACATTGCAGGAAGGAAGGGGTATATATTGCTCGGAGGATGTACTCTTACTGAGAAAGAGATGCCTACAAAGGAACTCAAGTGAGGTGCTGTGATAACTACTTAAATCAGTCAATGAAAGACTATTGCAACACTTACCCCTATACATACAGGAAGATAAAAACTCATATTCATGTATTCTAAAAGTCAAATTCTGTTTGAATGGGTGTAACAGATCCACATGCACTACAGAGAAGGTGAGGTTATACATTGACTCATTAAATCCTGAATAGCAGGAGACTAATTAACACTTTTGCTTCCTGAAATCCTCTAAGCCGGAAAACCACTTGCTTCCTGAAAGCTCTTCTCATAAATCCTCTATTGAAAACACACTTCATTACATTTATAATAGCTGATAAATGGCGTGTGTTACAAAAAATGTAAACCCTAATTGCTATTTGGCAGACAATGGGCTATACACTTGCGTTAGTATTAAAGATCTGTCTTTAGATGTTGATTTTATATTGCAGATTTATGAAAGAAAAACTGCATTGTTGTTTCCAAGAAATGCTAGTGCTGTGGAAAAACAAATGGGGTATAGCTCAGTAAGTTTACAAGATATATTCAATATTTCAAACAGGGAATTCTTCACTAGTTCAAGAACTTTCTAATGTTGTAGGACAAGAGTGGTTACATACTCCTGGTTTGCGATTTTGCCAAATCTAAGCGAACTATGCACATAATAATTTTATAATATTTTAAAACAATTTTTATATGGCAAGTGTCACTGGCAGTATTGTGTGCATTAATGTTTTCTGTATAACGCTTTTGTGTGGTACCATTTGTTCACCTGTAGATAACATGGACTTTATGAAATTAATGCAGTTATGAAAATATCATAACAGCCATAACTGCTTTACCAAAAAAGCTTTTAGAATGTGTTCATATTACCCACCATATTGTAATGTCATTTTTTAATAACATCTGCTGTTTGAAAATATATCTCTACCATGAAGACAGAATCACACTCTGTTTTTGCATTATTTATATAAACATGAAAATGTCATATTTTTCATAACTTTTTGCAAACACTCAGTCTCTGCACATTTCACACCAACCATTTCACTACTATTCAAATCATGTCAGACTGTAGATGCCACCTTGGTGCTTTAGCTTTATATATGTACTTTTACCTAACTTCAGCATTAGACTTTGATACCCATAATGAGTACACTTACTTTTGAAGTCATAGGAAGACTCCTGTAAAGTAAAGTATACTCTTACAAATACACAGGAATTCTGTTTTTCTGATGACTTTACTCTTGTAGGAAGCAATGAGTTAAACTTCAAGGTACTGAGTGCTGAAGTAACGCCAGGTGATTGATGCAGTGTATTGTTTAATCCACTTTGTTTATATCATGCAAAATATTTATTTTTGACTAGTGATATACATTATTTGTTGATTAAAATTTTCATTTAGGTATACTGTGCCCAGCTAATGATGTTTACTGCACTCATTCAGGACTTTCAGCACATTTGGCTATTTCTTCTTTATTAATAAAAATCATATAGAAAAAAATCATAACCTTTGTAAAATAATGCTGCAGATTTTATTTTAATTATACAAAATAGTCACAAAAATGAGGACATAAAAGAACGTAAATACAAGGGGATGTACTGGTGTCAGCACCAGTAAGCCAAACTTGCTGATGTGCTAAACATTTTTTAAGTTACTTTTAGATACTGAGCATATAATCCCTTAAGTTTCTTAGAAATAACTAATCAGTATGATGTTGACAAATTAGAGTACAAGAAACTGTGAATTTACAAAGCAGAACACTCCAGGAGTAATGCAAAGTAAGCTGAATATATTTCCTTTTTCATTTTAGTAAGAAATACATGCACAGATGCATAAATAACACAGTAAGAGAAAAAAGCAACCCATTCACCTGGCATTATTTAGAGATAAGTGGTTGAACTGTTTCAGATCTAAATACAGTGTTATTCAGTATGCATCATAACATCATTTTTCTTATCAGATACCCATCATGTGAGTTTCATAATTATCTCCTATCATGTTTTTTTCAAAACAGGAAGTCTGTTCTTGGTTAGATGTTTAGGAGCAGACACCATTATCTGATTTTATCCTGGAAACTAAACATCAGTTTTAGGCCACATAACTAGGAACTTTAGAGAAAAAAAAGAACAAAAGAAAAGAAAAACTACAGAATACTGTTTTAATGTCCAATCTAATTTTTAGTTGGCTTCTACTATTCAAATCTGGACTCTATGATTCTATATATGGCAGCATTATTTTTTTTAGACAATCAATTTTTCCATATAAACCAAATTAATGCTACTGAATAATTAAATAAAATTATTTGATCAGAAAAAATATTCTAGAATGGAAGATATCACAGAAAATATGTATTTTTTAAATTAAGCAGCACATTATTCAGATATCAATATGACAGCTTCAGAAATGAGTAGCAGTCTCAACACTTAAGTCTAAACACTGAATGTGTTTTTGAGTGTATGTGCATGTGTGGATGAGTTTGTGTGCATGTGCACATGTGTCTGTGTATAAATGCACGAGTCTTTATGCATGGAAAATATAATGAGCCAGGAGTATACAGTATGTATAATATTTTCTGTTATACAATTAATTATATGCATGGATATGTCATAGGGTACATGACATATTTTATACTTCATGTTGAATGGGAGAGTTAAGGACCACAAAAACAGTTCATTAATCCTACAGTGCACAATACGTCACGTATTACATAAACCAGAAATGCATGCGATTTAATCTGGTTTTTGTTTTCTGTTTCCTTTAGGTGAGACTAATTGTCTCCATTGACTTAGCTGGGTTACATAATTTATACTGAATAAGGCATTAGGCAGTTTGTATAGGATATTTATGATATCAGTGTCTAATAGGTGGTTTTCTACATTAGATCTTGAAGTGCTTTAGTACAGACAAGCAATTTCACATCCCCTTGACTACATAATTAATATATTTAACATATCTATGTCACATAATACCCATCATTTGGAAAACATAAATAATAAATTCACTTCAGAAAAATATCCGAAGCTTCCTTCCCTCCAGTTTTAGGATATGTTTGGTTTTCATTGTCCTTAGGGAAACTCCTTGCAGAGATAGTTTGGTTGCAAACTTCTTTCTATATATGGCTGTATCACACATCTCCAGATGCCAGCATTAGTTCTGGAGTGGTGGGAGCACAAGGACTGTAAGCTGGACCTGTTCTAAAATGATCCTAATCCATGCACATAGAGGAACACTCAGTGGTGCAGTTCCATTGGTTTTACTAAGTTCACTGATTTAGTGAACCACAATTTACTTTGCTTTACAACTTCCTCATCTCCAGGTACAAGTGATAAAGCCAGAAACTGATGCTTCCAATTTAAAGTTGAATTATTCCTCCTTAAACCCCCCCACCCCCATTTATAAGGTTATCCATCAAGAATCTTTATTCTCTCCTCTCCTTTCCTGTTCACCATCATTGTAAATAGACTGCAGTTACCTAAAATACCAGTCCTTTTTACAGAGATGATGTTTGTCATTTATAGGTCTGACACCTCCTCCTCCTTAATAATAAAACACCTCCTTAAAAACCTATTCCTCCTCTCCTCATGACTTAACAATATGTAACTCATACTGGTGCATGCCATTCACTTATCGAAACTCAGCTTGTCTAAGCACAACTTATCGAAACCCATTTTATTTAAACCAGCAAAACTCAAAGAAAATAACATAACAAATGTTTTCGTATGATGTAAAATGATTTATTGATTAATGTTATTAGTTTTTTTACAAATGTGAAAGTAAAATTGCAGTTTGCTTTATTACTGCATGCTATATTGTGCATGCTGATGATGCACCTCCAGTGTTTTCCTTTCTTATACTGTAGTGCGACCATGGAGTTGTTATATATAAGTTAGGGGAGTGGAGGTTATAGCGGAGCTTTACTCTTGCAAAAAAAATTGTTCTGCTTTTTGTTTTTATTGGTTTACATAGAAGGAGTTTAGATAAGTTGTGTTTACAGAAGTTGACTTTTAGACAAAATGACATACACTCAGCTCATACTTAATTTTTGGAAAATAATAGGTTCATATAAGTTCTAGGCTAACTGCCCTTGCGAGCCATTGTAAGTCTAGCTAATTATCCCTTGTGAGACTCAAACCCTGCACCTTGTGTTTGTAAGGCAAACACCTTAACCATTAGGCCATCCTCCCAATGTTATTTGAAAGTTATCAGAAAAAATAGCTTTAGTCTCCACCCCAAACAAAGGATTGGCAGCTCTAGTTCAGCTGCATCGATAGTGTGGTAACTAAAGAAATCTTCAGCTACCGAGGGAGTGTGATTGCTCTAAATCTAAATTTCAATATCCCATTCATGTAACTAACACCAGAATTAATAATCTTTGTTCTGGACCTGGACATTTTTACATTTCCTTCACCTTTAATCTAGATCAGCTATAGGAAAAGGGATTCTACTTTCTCATCTTGAGAGCAACCTTTTACTTACTGCAACATCTTTAAAAAATCTTCATTCCTTACACATAATAGGTAATAACATTTGCAAGGTAATTACTCTTGACCCTCATTATGAATAGCATTGCAAGAAATATCACTGGGATACCACAGTCTTGACCTTAAATGTAAAACCCATAACTGCACATTAATGATCTGATATAAGATTTTGTTTGCTGCTATGTTGAATACAAATCTCTCACCCATGTGAGTAACATAATTATACTATGGTATTAAGTGAATTGATTATGTGTTTAAAGCAGGCTGGTCACATTTTTGGAAGTCTTCATATATAAGATAGAGTCCTGAATTACTTTGTAAAATCCTTCAACAAGGTTGCTGAATCTGTAAAGTAAATGCAAGATGAAAATATGCAAAGGTTACTGCTTTGATGTCTTCATTTTTCATATATTGTGTTCCAGTCTGGTATCAGATATATTGATTAGAGATGGGCATTGGTAAACATATTGTATTTAAATAGATTTTAACTTACACAGAAATGTGTATTTGTGCTCTGTGTGCAGATTTCTCTTTCAGCTGTACTTCTGCAAATATTGGGTCAGTGGATAGTACTTTTCTTTCATTTTTATGCTATATATTTCAGGCAGTACATTCTTTTCTGTGTGAGCTGGGAGTTTTTTCTGGTTTGTGAAATGTTAGTAGTCTCAGTTTTCTGAGAATTGTGTAATTTTATAACATGACTCATAATTCAGCACTGGCATTATAGGTTCATAAGTTCATAGGAAATTAATAGTTTTAATGGCTCAAGAGCCCTTATATGCCTAGCCAGTTTTATTCAGATTTTACCCCATTTTCTGTCCATAGGGGAAGGTCCAGACTGCTCTTGAAGATGGACAGGGAAGGGAAATTAATTTATTTCAACAACTTGACTTATTAAGTGGTGTCATTCCAGAGGAATCTAACCTGTGTCAGAAGGAGCAGTGATGAATCACAGCCCAGCCCGCTTCACCGTGAATGACCATCAGCTTTATCTCTCTCCTTCTTGACCCTATGGGCTAGTACAAGTATTGTCATGGACAAGTACCATTCCTATCACTTTATTAATTCTTATATAGTTGTCTAATTCCCCTATATATTTAATTAAGTACCTAAAACATCACTTGTTGATGAGTACTGAAAAATAAATAGGAAAACATAATTTTATGTTCCCATTGCATTTGCAAAGTATTATCAGTAATGACCCTTTGCCTCTAATTCCTCTTGTACGATTATATAAAACTAGATTACAGATTAATGAATCTTATGCTGCTATAAAAGTCTTGCAACAAATTTCCCTGATTATAATGATATTTGATGGCACATAGAGACAGAAGCTTCAGTCACCCAATCTACTCTTCATGTTTCATATTCTGAAGTCTACTGTTGTAGTCTTCTAATTTGGGGTAACTGTGATTTGTAATAACACTACACACTATTATATTCCAAAATTGGTCTCATTAATGAATTGTGCAGAGGAATTAGGTCATTAATATACAAAGATGTAAACATTCATATTATTGAGTGGAGAACTCCATAAATCTTTAAAGAGCATTGACAATATTATAATTGTAATGAAATCTTTCCTATCATTATTCCTGAAAAAATTACACAATGGGATGGATTTTAAGCTGGAGTTTTCTACAGTTAGTGAAACTGGGACAGGTGGAGCACAAAACCGGAATTCCTACAAATATCTTTTTAGCACTTTTTCACCACTCCAATGCATCAACCTACGGCCTTCCTACCCAGTGCACCATGTCCATGGCAGGTCCACCAGTTTCTCCAGTCCCCTTGGATTAACTTCAGTTTAAATGAGGCCAGTCACAGAACCAAAGGGCATGCTGGAGTTTTTGGCCTCCACCATCAGCCTGTGTTTCTTTCTTTTTTTTTTTTTGCTTTGGATCTGTTTCATTCCTTCCCCCAATTGCTGCGTTTTGTGGTTTTGTCTGAGGGGCAGGCTTGCAATGGGGACATGTGGTGTATCTCCCTTGTCTCTGCAGCAGCTCAGCCAGGCCCTCCACCCATTCTCCTCTATGGACAA
The DNA here is from genome assembly GCF_019279795.1 of Protopterus annectens. Lineage (NCBI taxonomy): Eukaryota > Metazoa > Chordata > Ceratodontiformes > Protopteridae > Protopterus > Protopterus annectens. Next base: position 1,826,200,938 of record NC_056726.1, on the reverse strand, counting down.
TGCCCCCAGTGTGACATCCTTCACCTGTACCTGGAATCACCATGAGGAGCGCCAACATTGCTTTTCACCTCCCATCCAAAATGGGCATGCTCACCGCCATCCCCCCGCCATTCTGCAGTCATCTCAGCTACTAATCAAAGTCAAGTCAGCTGGACTGTAATCAGAGTTTTATCTTCCTACACCACCGGAGCAGCTACATTAATACAGATTTAATTGTGTTAACAGTTAGATTGGAGTAATTGAGAAATATTTGGTGTTTAAATGCATCATCTGAATTTGGAGCAATAACCCTTTGTTTGCAGTTATGAGCACAACTAATTAATAGCCCCACTCCATTTGACTGGATCCTAGTATCAGACCTTAGTAAATACTTCATCACAGGTACAATGTCACACTCTCTCAGTGATTATCTCACAGTCTTTACAACTAGACATTTCACACATCTAGTTAAACAGCATATTTATAAAACAACACGTAACCTTTCCAAGTTTAACCCACTTCACTATCATCTATTAACTGGAACTTCCTAAAAATCCTCCCCTTAGACAATGCTGTAATTGAATACAATAGAACTTTCCTAAATATCCTAAATAGTCTTGCATCTCAGAGAAGGAAGAGTCTGAAAACAAATAATGCAATTTGACTATACAAAAAGAGTAGAATATTAATGTAGGATACAGGAAAAGCACAGAAAAAAATGGCAAAACTATGAAATACCTCAGTATCTTGAAAACCTGAGAATGCTTAGCAATTGTATTAAAAAGAAAATAAATGAAGAAAAAAATACTATAATAACTTTCAGAATAATACTAAAAACAACCCTAAAAAATTTGAACATCCATTAAAGAAATCTTATATCCCAGGCAAAAATTCAAACAAAACCCCTCTTCTGCTAATTCACCACTCAAAACTGCAATGCAGTCCACATCTTTTTTATAAATAGTATAGTATCTTTAAGCAAGGATTCCTCAACATCTAATCCCAACCCTGCCCAACAGCACATATCAACGCATTCACTTTCATCTTCAAACCTGTATCCAGGTCCTATATAAAACTACTCTTAAACAAACTTAAACTTGCCTATCCTATCTCAATCCTTATAAATAGATCAGTCCAGGAATACCACTTTCCCTCACTCTCTCTCTGGAAAAAGTCAAACAAAGGTGGACATTCAACAGAAATGATTAACATTACACCTATAGCAATCTTATCTCCCCTTGCCAAAGTACTAGAAGAAGGTATTCAAAAACAATGGCTTGACTATCTCCTGCAGAAAAAACTTCTGTCCCCTACACAAGATGGCCTCCATCATTCCCATAGTACTAGCACTGCCCTTCTAACCTATATTGAATAAATAATGGAAAACTTGTCTCTTCTTTATTTCTAGATTTATCTAAAGCCTTCAACACAGTTTTTCATGGCAAACTTCTACTTCAAATGTCTTCACTAGATCTCTCTCAGTCCACCCTTCTATGGTTCAAAAGCTACCTGTCCAATAGGTATCAGTCAGTAAAATAGCACTCCAGGATTTCTCCTTACCTCCCAGTCACCACCAGTGTACCACAAGGCTCTATCCTTTGTCACCTAGTCTTTAACATTTTCACCAACACCCTCTATACAGCCACACAACAGGCCACCCTAATACAATACACAGATGATTCTACTCTTATCTGCTCATCTGACAACATGGCATACCTCCAAAAAATTACTCAGGAAGCTTTAACAGTCACTGAAACATGGCTTTGTAACTCACAACTCATGCTCAATCAAAAAAAAAAAACCCAAAGTACTACTTTTTTCCCAAAATCTTTTGCTAATGAAAAAACTAAATTTAAAGTCCTCCCTCAATAATACAATCATCGAAGTCACCTCTCATAACAAATTATAAGGGGTGATAGTGGATAAGGATGCTTTCTCCTTCCCACTACTTTATGGCACACCCATCCATACTAACCGCCATGCTTCACAAAAATTAAAACCTGAACAATGCTATAACAAATTTGTTAAACTTATAGCACATACCCTTTCAGAAATGACCACTGTACAGCACTGAAATTCCTAAACTGGTTAGAACTGCCACATCAACTGACAAATATACACCTTCTTACCACCTATAAAATTATCTAGTATCCACCTGCCTGCCCAGCACTAAAAACATTCTATACAACTATGTTTCCAGTCGGTCATTGCAATTTAGTGCCAAAAAACTCATGCCTGTCTACAAATCTAGTAAATCTGCTGGGCATTGTCTATACTCATACAAGGTTGTTAAGGCCTATAATTCTTTACCTGTCTCCAGCAGATCTATACCCTCCCTCCCATCTTTAAAAAACACTCTGAAAGGCTTCCTAGCTAAAATCTGGCTGTATTCTTGGTCAAACCCAGAATAAACTATATCCCTAAATGTAAACAAGTACCTTTGCATTCCTTATACCTCCTTACTCTCCCTTCTTCACTTACTTCCTTACTGCTATCTAATTCTTGTCCTTAACTTTCTGTCTAACTATACCATATGCCTGTTTTTCCCCTCAAATCATATTCCAATTCCTATTTGTATTAGAATAACTTATCTTTGATTTCTCTACAATCTAAGATTTCTCTAAATATTAAATAGATTAGTACTAAACTAACTGCCCTTGCGAGCCATTTTAAGCTTAGCCAATTATGCCTCATGAGATTCAAACCCTGCACCTTGTGTTTGTACGGCAAACACCTTAACCATTAGGCCACCCAAATAATTGTCATATATCTTGTATCGATTCTAAACTAACATTGTATATTATATCTAATTTGCTATAATTATTTAAACTGCAGATGGTTTTGTTTTATTTTTGAAGACAGTAAAATTGTTGTCCTTAAAATGTTTTGTAATAATTTGGTGCTTTTCTCCCTGGGTATCTGCTAAAAATGGGCTTCTATCCAGTCAGACTTTAATCAAATGTCAATAAATATATATATATATATATATATATATATATATATATATATATATATATAGATCTACATATAGATATATATGTTTCTGTGTGTCACTGTTGCTGTGACAGCCCAACCTTATGTGCAAAAATGGGAAAAGAGTGAACATTTTTGTGGTTGGGAATAAAAACAAATGCTCAGAAAAGTGGAAGTTCTATTCCTTGTGTTTAAAAATATCAGGTGGTTTCTGTGTGATATTGCATTGGTTTGGGGCAGGGAATTTGCCCTTATCCCACTGTGATGCAATCTCAGAG